>NW_010545369.1:107512-141768 GCF_000687285.1 Phaethon lepturus
AAGCAACCAACAGACATCTCATAGTCTCAAAATATACTGCAGTCATTTTTTTAATTGAGTTCTATAAAAAGAGCTAAGCACTAATCAACACCATATGTTATTCAATTAGCTAGTAATACATATCTATTTCTCAAGCCTGTACTAATATAATGGAGCACTTTGGGTGGTTTGGAACTATTTAAAGGCCAAGTAATTAATTAATTAATTTGCAAACATCAGCTTCTAAAATCTGAGAAGCACTACTGTGGTGATTTACAGCCAGAGCCAAGCCATGAAAACTCTCTCATTTGCTTTTTATTCAATTTGTTTTCAGAGATGGTCCTTGTGAAGACAAAGATTTCTGCCTAAAATAGGGCCAAATAAAGACACAGGTTCAGCTCTGTGTACCCAGGCCCCGAGGTGTGCTCCTCCCATGCAGGTAAAGCAAGCTGTTTGTGTTGCCTCACTTCCTTCTCCATCAGCAGTATCTTGTGTACAGACCTTGTAGAAAAGGCAGTAGTTAAAATGGCAAAAGGCATAGCTAGCACAGCTATGAAGGCTCTGACTACCAAGAAAATTTGTTGCTGTCACGCACCCTGAAGTGTAGTTTTTTTTTCCAGGTTTTTTATTTCCACATTTAGCAATTCCACTCGCAGCCTCGAAACTCCTGTCAACAGCACTCTGAGTTGGCTGGGCTCAAAAAGAAGGGACAGAAGTGTCCGGTTGCAATTCAGACTGCCTTTACTAGACAAAACCTTGGTTTTAGCATTATTTTTGAGAAGGTAGGTATTTAGTACAGGTTTTACAGGACAGGAAAAAAAATGCAGATTTTTCAAGTTATTAACATTGAGCTACATGTAAATTTGACCATTTAGCAGGGTCCAGAGACAGGCGTAAAGAAAAAAGGGTGTGCGAAGGGAAAAGATGACAACCAAACTTTTTCTACAGAACCACTGAAATTTTGTAGGTATTGGAATTACTTTTGATTTCGTAGATTAAAAATCACCTCTTTCAGCATCTCTGGATCAACTCCCTGATGTGAAATCAGCTTACAGATATCCTGTAAGTGCCATATTCCACCTTGAAGACCTCTAGTTTTCCTAGTAGCTAAATACCCAGTTAAATCTTTATATCTCAGTGTCCTGGGTTTGCTAGGATAGAGTTCATTTTCTACAGTGTTTTTGATCTGTGCTGAAAACGGTGTTTATAATACAGGGATGTTTTCGTTATTGCTGAGCAGGGCTTACACAGAGTCAAGACCTTTTCTGCTTCTCACACCACCCCACCAGCAAGCAGGCTGGGGGTGCACAAGAACTTGGGAGGGGACACAGGTGGGACAGTTGACCCCAACTGACCCAAGGGATATTCCATACCATATGATGTCATGCTCAGCATATAAATGTGGGGAAAGGAGGAGGAAAAGGTAGACATTCGGAGTTATGGCATTTGCCTTCCCAAGTGACCGTTACATGTGATGGAGCCCTGATTTCCTGGAGATGGCTGAACACCTGCCTGCTGATGGGAAGTGGTGAATGAATTCCTTTTTATGCTTTGCTTGTGTGCATTGTCTTTATTTATTAAACTGTCTTTACCATAGCCCATGAGTTTTCTCACTTTTACTCTTCCAGTTCTCTCTCCCATCCCATCCCATCCCATCCCGGGGGAGCGAGCAAGCAGCTGTGTGGTGCTTAGCTGCTGTCCGGGTTAAACCACAACAGTCCTTTTGGGGCCTGAACCAATGACCCTGGGATTAAGAGTCCCATACTCTACTGACTGAACATGAACAGTTGTTTGGGCATAACGAGCAACTCATTTTTGCAGACAAATAAGTTCCTAACACTCCAATACAACCACTAGCTACTGCTGTATCCAAGTACGTAATTTTTAAAATATCCTTAAGTTTCAACTAGTGTTTGTTTCTACTTTGTTGATAGATTATCTCTTTAGAAACACAAGTAACTTCCCTCCCACACACACTTTTGTGGTTAAGTATTTTGGCCATGTGCTGATGAAAATACATCTACAAAACAAAACAGAACAAGAATTAAAAGGCAAGTCACATGCATGAGCTCTGTGGTAATTCTGCTTAAACAAAAACCCACCACTCCCCAAAAAAAGATTGCAGAATAAGAGCGATAATTTTGAGACAGATAGTTCAACCTTTGTTGAACAACCTTTGTTATGCATATAAAATGCAGCCATCAGACACTGAATAAAATAAACTGCCAATAAACGTAGTCCTGGTGGGGAAGAGGAAATTAAAGATCACAGGCAAGGGATTACTAAAATTCAGAATTTTTTTTCCTTTCAGTTCAGGAGGAATGTCAGAAACTTATGTGGGGAGTTTTTGTTGTGTGGTTGTTTGTTTTGTGTTTTTTTTTTTTTATATATATAAGCAATCTCAGAAATTATTATTTCCTTGAAGTTTGCAAGATAATTTCTCAAGATTGCCTGAGTTCTAGGATTTGAATTCTCAAACTCTCTCAGGCCCTAGGAAAGAGCAGTGTTTACAACCTACAAAACAGCCAGAAGTTAGAAGACAATCCCCCCCTCTTTTTGTTATACTTTTATTTCTGGAAGTTGCTAATGTGGATTTTTTTTTTTTTTTTTTTTAAACAAAATACCTTTAGAACAAAAGAAATATAGAAGAGCAAAAGAGCAGTTTTAATGCTTCAATTAGTCACCCTTTGGAAAATTTTTCCAGAACAAAAAAAATATTGTATGTTTTGTCTCCCTGTAAATGCACTTTTACAAACACAAGTGTTAAAAAAAGCTTGAGGAATTAGGGCTTATATTTGAGTATTATAATTTATACTTTATTAAACGTAATTCATTTTTCAGATTATCTGCTCATTATAAAATATTCAGGCAGCTCTGGCAGCATTTACAAGTGTAGGGATTTTTTTTTTTTCTTATTTTATTACTTCATTACACCCACTGGGCCATTTAATGTTGAATTTAATAGTGAGCAGATCATTTTCCAAGCAACGCAAACACATCAAGGTGAAAGGCTGTTGTATCTGGAAAGGTTAGCAGATGCTTTTGCAAGTGCATGTGAAAGTTAGTCATTTATGTTATTCTTGCACCTTTGGATTGCATTCTTTTTAACAAAGCGGATGTATTTAGTACAGCATTCATGGCAACAGGAACATAATTTCTGCTAATTTACAGCATGTGTTTATTTGGGGTAGGCTGTGCAGTTTTAGTTGAGAAGTATAAACATTTTTTATAACTTAAAAAGCATATTCTCTGTCATCTCTTGACAGCCAATGTTTCTGTTATTGTATCTGAGGCTGATCTAATGTTCTTTCACATCAACTACATGTTTACCTCAATTTCTTCATCAATATTAGAGATTTAGAGACAAATGTCTAGCAAATGAGACTATCCTTGACATGTATCAGTAAAAAAATCTAAAAGACAAATTGGAAGATCTGGACCTTTGCACGATTCCCCATGATGACAGTGTCCTACAATAGCAGCTAAAGTCTTTTGTTACAGTCACACAAGGCCAACATAGAGCTTCATTTATGCAGCTGGTGAATTATTTTAACATAAAGCCTATCTGTCTGTGTCACATTTCTAATAACCTTTTCATCACAGTACCCAGATGTAATGCATTTATAGAAATGCTTATACATCAAAAATAAAAATGTGCAAAAGGAATCTAATTATTTAAAAGAGAAACTGGGATGATTTATTATTTATTTGGGATAAATGCAGGTGATTCACTATTAGTGAATGCAAATGTATTTTCAAGGTATGATTGCCATAATCCCATAAAGTGTGTGTACCTCTGGGAAAATTTATCAGGACCTAAAAGGACTTACTGAGCAACAAGATATTGCAGTAACTTTTTCCTTGCATTACTTTCGCATGAGTGTAATTCACTCCTCTGTTGAATCATGTATGGAAAATGAGAGCAGGGGACATTGGGGAGAATTTGTTTATATTTTTTACGGGTTACACAAATAGCTTTTAGGGTAAGTACAAGGACAGGGTTTGAAATTATTTCTGTAGGTTTTTATTGATCCAAGATCTCTGAAATATGTTAATTATTTATAATTTTGACATATACAGCTCAATAATAAAAACATGGAAATACAGGAAAACAAAAAAATACAGGACAACGTAGAGACTTCAAGTCAA
The DNA here is from genome assembly GCF_000687285.1 of Phaethon lepturus. Classification (NCBI taxonomy): domain Eukaryota; kingdom Metazoa; phylum Chordata; class Aves; order Phaethontiformes; family Phaethontidae; genus Phaethon; species Phaethon lepturus. The sequence continues at coordinate 111,641 of NW_010545369.1, forward strand.
ATCTCCCATCTGGCACAGGGACTGCTGCTTCAGTTTCCTAGTAAAAATCAGTCCCTGTTTGAAATTGCTGGTAGTACAAGATATTCCAGCAAGATCTTCCAAAATCTAGAAAATTACCAGAGAGGTCCAGGAGTTTACGGGACACGTTAATCAATGACGGTGCCTTACTATTGCTAAAATACAAAATAGGCTTCCAAAATACAAAAGGTTTTTCAGTTTTGCAGAAAAATAAATATATTTATATATCTTCACTATGCAAAGTTGTCCTGGACCACTATTTTCAGGATGCCACCACCATACTAATTTTTGGTTCGGCTTTATACAGCATAGGTTGTTAATAATTAAAAGACATCACTGCTTACTTCTGAAACACCCTCACATCACTGGAAGTAATTTTTTGTCCTAAAAAACATGTTTCTCAAAAAGAATCATGGAAAGTGTGGGAATAACACCACACACACAGAAAGTGGAATAGCTGATGCTTTCCAGCCTTCTCTGGGAGGCCTTCACAGCAGTACTTCTCCTACCACACTTTGCAGCAGATGCTCATAGTGCAGACCCAGAACTGCTGCTCTTGGGAAGCCTGAGCACTTTGCTCAGCCACTGTGATCTGCAAAAACTACTGCTGCTGAGCCTGTAAAATATTTCCAGCTCTGCTGGCCATCTGCAGTCTCTCTCGACCTGTTGGGGTAGGCTGAAGCTGTTGAAAACCTCTGAGAAATCATGCATGGTAGAATTTGAAGATCTGTAAGACCTATGAAGTTTCTTCCTTCAGCCATGCTGATTCAGATGAAGCAGCTTATAAACTCTATTAAACATAAGACAAGTTTATAAAATCCCTGGCACTTCCCTAACTACTTAATTTTTCAGAATAACAGCTCAACTTTGCGTTAAAATATACATTAGCACTGGAGGTCATTTAAGAATACTGAATGAAATATATATGAAATTTTCATAATTAACTCATTTTGAGACATGATTTTATGACAAAAGGTTAAAAGACTTCACAAAATATTAAATGGCCCAATATTTCAAGGTTTTTAATCTCAGAATTACCTTCTCTGATTAACCGCCTTATCTAAAACATTGTGCCTCACTGGACACGTACAAGACTTCAGTTCAAATGAACTTTTTCAGAGACATTAGAGAAGTGTTAAACATGAGGGTAGTAGTGACCCTTAGCTACCGACAGACCTTTAAAATGTGGTGCTCCTTCGACTGAAAAACAGACATCTATCTGAAACCATTTTCCTAAAATGGCAATATAAACTTACAGGTGCAAGTCTGGCTGACGGCCACTGAAGTCGGTGGTATTACATCAGCATAAAAACGGTGCAAGAAAAGCGGAATCAGATCCCCATTTTCCTTCTGCCTAGAAATTCATACAGTGATTTCAGCATCTCAGCAGTCACCATAATTTCTGCTGTTCTTGCTATGCATTATAGAAACTGTCACTTTTTAAATTTATGGTATCTTTTACGGCTTGGGTTAAAGCACACTTAAAGCACTTTCTGTGTTTGATATACCTCCACTCTAGAAGAATAGAAATGAGACTCCTTTACTAATTTAGACACAGTCTACCACACTATTCACACTAGCAGGCTCAGGGAATTTTAATGGGATTACCTGCATGAATAAGAACTTCTTATATGACAAAAGCTTTGCAGGACTGCAAAGCTTTTCTAATCAGAAAAATCAGAATTCATTTAATGATGAAAAAGTATGAAGATTAAAACAGCTAAAACTTCGTTGTTGACTGTATGACTCACAAGGCTGCAATACATTCACTATTAATTTAATTAATATCTGACCAATCAGCTGGTTTTAGTTTCCTGAGAAGATCTGTAAGGTAATAAAAATCCAAACGATGTCAAATTACTAATTCTATTGTAAACCTTGATATTGTCAGGTTTGTTTCTTCCCTGAAAAATTTCTTCTTTAATAGAAGAAAAATTGTTGAAATATGGGCAACCACACACCTCTCAATACACATTCATTTTCTTTTGTTTCATTTTAATGGCAATCCATTTGAAATCTTTGTCACATTTTCATTTTGTTTGTCACAGAGTCATATGAAGAGTAAACACGGCACGTAAGCAAAGCCATCAAAAACACAGCCTAAAACCAAACAACTGAACAAGTGACCTTCCCCTAAGCCACTGCACACAAGAGACTACCCCATCCTACTTCTCGTTCCCCTAGTTTAGACAAAATCGTCATTCTTTTACTTAGCATTATTTAAATCTGGCCCAGTAATGTCATTTGCAATCAACACTCGCTGTCAGGAAGCAAATGGGAATGGCTTACCTTGCAGTATAGCAGTGTTACCCACTTCAGCACGCCTTGCTCCTACAGTACATACACATGTGGAACCAACACACAGTCATCAACTGCTTTTCACAAATCACTTGATTATTGATCACTACACTTATCGCTGTTCATTGATTAAACCTCATTCCACATCACTGCTCTCCTGCTGCTTCAGCAAATTCTGAAACTTCTGGTGCGAGGAGAATCCACACACAAACCAAGGCAGTGATCCTTTACAGTGGATACTTCTTACTATACCATGACTTTTTGCAGTGATCTGCATTTACTTAAGAAAAAAATTATTTGTCCATTACCATTGTGAATTCTTTACTCAGAAGTAAGCAGTAAGAGGGGTTGTTTTTTCCCTTGTAGCGCACTATGCTTTATAGCTTTACTATTTTATAACAGACACTTTTTTTAGTATTGAAGAATTCCAAGATCTATAACACACAAATAACTAACCACAGAGCTTTAGGCAGGTAATTGTTCTGAATGGCCACCAACCACTTGGGAGACTACAAGGACTATTTTGAAAACTTCATCTGCCACAAAGCACACTTCTTTCTGTCCTGCCAACTAATTTCAACCCTTGTGTGGGATAAATAAATTCAAACACAGGAAAGTTTCATTTATTGCATGTACTTGTATATACATAAATAAAATCTATATGCACATATATACAGAAATACATATCTGAGGTTTTTGAAAGAGGTCTCAATAGGGTCATTTGAGCAAATCATTTGGGGTCAAAAACACTGGAAACTTTCTCTCAACGAACTTGTGTGACAAATGTTGATTTTTTTGCCAAACAAGGTGACAATGTTTTTTCAACCTTCCTTGCACAAACTTAAATTTTAATGAAAAAGATAAGCAAAAGCCTCTGGGTCCTCTGACCAAGCAACACTAAGACACTATGTTTCAAATTTTGTTCTGCAGAAGAATGTGCTCATATTACGGCTAATTAGTACAGCCACTACCACAATCATCGACTATCAGGTGTTCAACACTATTATGGGTTTAAGGTGGCAGAGGAAGCAGCTATCACTCTTCCTGCTGTCACCACTTCAGCCATCAAGACAGGTGTAGAAGGTGGGTGGATTACCCCTGACAGCAAGTCTACCAGAAGCACAAGTGCCCCAGTGGGAAAGTGTGAAATGAAAGAAAGCAGCCAACAGCCCAGAAGTGAGTAAGTATCACAGTGGCACAGTATTTTGTCAGACTGTAAACATAGCACAGGATTTTCTTCTACTGAGAGAGCATTTTGTCAACAAAGGGATTATCACTGAGAAATGATGACCCAAGACCCATTTATTACTGCCTGCAGGAGTCTTTCACTCACCACAGAGGTAAAAACCAGCAACCTTGACAAAAACGTAGGATCAAACATTGTAAATTGTGGCATAACATAATGTAACAAGACCAAGCTATTCCATCCCTGACCTTTCCTCTCACACTGACTTTGCAGAGCTCATCCTTCAGATCTGAACTTTTGGGCTCCACTGATTTTCAAGAATAAGGAAAGAAGCACAGGACCCCAGAGGCAGCCAACTGATAATGTTACCTACCTCCATAACCGGTCACATTTCTGATCATGCACACAAGAACTTCCTATTTCAACCACATGGAACAAGAACCCACTCTACTAATGGTACATCAGTGAAGGCAAAGAAAAAAAAGAGTACATAGATAGATAGATGGATGAAGAAACAACTAGAGGAAATCCACTTTGCTACTGTAGATGCTACCGTGGTAAGGTTTGGCATCCATTTTAATTACAGTACCTCTGTAAATTGTGGGACATTTAGATCTTAGGACTGCACTTCAGGATTATGCCAAGGAACAAACAGAAGGGAGAGCACCATAAGGCTGACCTTTAGAAAACTCATTAAGTCAAAACTCATTCTTGACAGGGCTGTCTCCCTGCAGATACTCAGGGAAGTGATTGTGCCCCTGTACTCGGCACTGGTGAGGCCGTACCTCGAATACCGTGTTCAGTTTTGGGCCCCTCACTACAAGAAGGGCATTGAGGTGCTGGAGTGTGTCCAAACAAGGGTAACAAAGCTGGTGAGGGGTCTGGAGAACAAATCTTATGAGGAGCGGCTGAGGGAACTGGGCTTGTTCAGTCTGGAGAAGAGGAGGCTGAGGGGAGACCTTATCGCTCTCTACAACTTCCTGAAAGGGGGTTGTAGCGAGGTGGATGTTGGTCTCTTCTCCCAAGTAACTAGTGATAGGACGAGAGGAAATGGCCTCAAGTTGCACCAGGGGAGGTTTAGATTGGATATTAGGAAAAATTTCTTTACTGAGATGGTGGTCAAACATTGGAACAGGCTGCCCAGGGAGGTGGTGGACTCACCATCTCTGGAAGCGTTCAAAAAACTTGTAGACGTGGCACTTCAGGACACGGTTTAGGGGGCATGGTGGTGTTGGGTTGACGGTTGGACTTGATGATCTTAGAGGTCTTTTCCAACCTTAATGATTCTGTGATTTTGTAATTTGATTCTGATTTCTCCTTTATGATCAGCTCTGCATTAAACTTGGCCAGAACATGCAGTCCACATTTTTAATAAATGTGATGTCCCTGGCTATGCAACACACCAAAGCTCATTAGTTTCTCACATTTGTTTCCACACTCACTTTCACATTTGTTCCTCACTCTACTTTTACATCATTTCCACTAAGCCGATTTGTTTGTCCCAACTCAATGTTGCTAATCACTCACATAAGCTTCCCCCCAAAATACTGCAAATATTCATGCTTCCTCACAGTTCCTCATATCATCTGAAGCTGATCATTTACATTCAGCTGCAGAACAGTCCTGCCCCACCACACTTCCATACTGCGAGATACGATCCCCCTTCTCCAAGTGGATTCATTACCCAGAATACTTCATCACAGAAACTCTTCATCACACAGAACAAGTACCTCCTTTAAAGAGGAACAGTCTTATTACGATATATTCATAACTTTTTAAATCTTGTATCAGCATGAGAGGCACAGTTTAGAAGCAGAAAAAGCACATGCAGTCTAAAATTACATTATTGTGAAGCCCAAACATCTGTCATTGATATTGGAAAAGATTATTTTCTTAAAGTATACTGAAGGAAACGTGTGCCATATAAAAAAAAGAAAATGGGTTGGAGAGAGCGCCTGCAGAGGCACAGAGACAAAATGTTTCTGAACTCACAAATATAGCAGAAGCGTCTTTAAATTAAATGCATTATTAGAATATAAGACCAAGAAGCAGATAACATTATGAAGTACTATAATATTTTAGCACTAGAAATAGCACTGGAGTTGGGCAGATTAGATACATGCACTGTTATATTTTCTTCATTACTTGTAGGAGCTTGAGGAAAATACCTTACACAACAGCACTCAGTGCTGCCAGCAGTGACCTTGTTGAAAGCCTTTTACCATATCTGTAAATCCTGTACAATTCCTGTCTGCATCCAGACAAAAACACTTCAGTCAATCATGCAATTGCCAAGTGCAGTAGGAGGTGAAACCTGAATTTATGCTTTCTAGGCTCCTAACTTAGTGCAATTTCTAATGCTAATGGGTGATTTCTCTCCTTTCCTTCCAACCCCCCCCCGCTCTACTTCTCTTCCTTTTCTACCCAACCTTATTTTCCAAAGATTATTGTGCTTTTAAGGAAAGCTGACAAATAACCTCTCATTTGAACATCAGAGTATTTTTTGTTAGCGTGATACTATGCCTAGCATGAAGGGAAGTTCATCAGTAGATTTCATAGCCTCCTGTTCCCATTTGTTTGCTATTTAAAGGGAAAATACATTAGAAGTCTTCAATTTTCTGCGACTTGTGAATTCAGTAGGAAAAAATACCAAAGATACCCCAGATAAATGGCAGGTAAGTTCATAATCATTGTGATCTTGTGTTTTATATCTAGGAATAATAACAAATCCTAGCAATGTCCTAAACACAAAAGTCATACGTTTAGATAAAAGTTAATGTTTGAATTTTAGATATCATATTTTAGAAACTGAATGTATGCCACAGGAGGAAACTCTTCTGTCTGAAAAGATAATTTATTCTTCAGTTTCAGCAGTCTTCCCCAAGAAACTGCTGAATAATTGCTATAACTAGTATTATTCAGTATGGCATCTATATCTGCTGAAGTGAAATTTTTTAGGCCATTAATAAAGCTTTGACAGGATAGTTATATTTTTTGTACTGTATCATCTTAAGTGGTAAGATTTTCAAAATTATGCCCAAACAGAGCCTAAAAACAAAACATACTGGAAAACCTGCAATTAGTATGCTCTTTTGATTGTTTTAGTCTAACTTATGTGGGTATTTCTTAAAAAGCAATCACTATATAATAATTAAAAGACTATTTAATCATTAACACTTCATTACATAAGGGAAACTTGCAAATACTTCTCAGTAGTCACAGTGGACCTTTTTTAAAAAATTGTATTGTCTTTGGCCATTTTGTGGCATAAGGTTTTGAGTCACTATAAATGTGAAATTATCAGATTAAGACACTTATCCAAATGTATTCACCAGACAACAGTACAGCGTGTCTCCTAAATGTGCTAAAGAGATATGGAATCCATTTATTGGTACTGTAATGTGTGCTAAGCACATTTTTCTGCATTGCTGGGAGAATACTTTGTTGTTTAATTTAATCGATTAATTAGCTAATATTTGTTGAGTGCTTTGAACATGTAACATTCCCCAGAACAGCCAAGCGTTGTTACTGAAACGATGTGGGACAGACTTTTGTAGACGCAAGCAGATGCGTCTTTTCAGACGTTTAAGGATTATCCAGCCAAGAAGCTAGTTGTAGGTGAATAACAGAGAAAGTACAGGTACTTGACAAGAAATATTTTTCCATGAGAATTATGGACCAAAATTAGAAAGCTATTAGAAAACTAATCTATTTGTTTCTTCTACACTGTTTCCCTGGATTTTGTTCAACTGGTTAAATTCATCAAAATATCATATCATCTGTTTTGGATGAACTTGACCCTATTCTGAATTCTTACAATGTGCCTCAACCCAACTGAGGGACAACTGTACCCCTTCTGTGCAAGTGCAGAAAATGTAGAAAACCCAAGTGGCCTTTACAGGGACCAGAGTTAAGATCAGGATCTTGTAGGCTCAGGCAGCCCTATGAAGAGGAAAGCATTTCTAACATTTGAAAACCAAAACCAATGCACACAGGGACTAACCAAAACTGCTGCTGCAACAAAGAGGTTACTAGCTGCACTAAAAGAACTTGCGATCTACAGTGCCCATGCATTCCACTCCTTACCCGCCACACGCCACTCCGCCCCAGGGCGGGCAACTAAGAGCAGATGGGTTGGTAGATGAGTCATTCCCTGACCTCCCCTCAGTCTTTTCCATCCTACACTAAACTCCGCCCACAATGTTGTCAATGTCATCTACCAAAGACCAACACACACCCCCACACATACACAGAGCAAACAACCTTCCTCCTAATAATAGCACCACAAGCAGGAGTTCCTCCAATCTTAATTACTTTAGGCCTCCAATAGAAATAAAGTTATTCTTATAAATGATTGTTTGTTGTTTCTACTCTAGTGAAGAATTTGAATTGGGCTCATCTTAACTGTATTCATATGCACTATTTCCAATGTCTGTTGTCTGAACTCCTCATAAATCAATACCACCACTGCGCTACGCATCTCTTCTACACAAACATCAACTCTGCTTGCTTCTAGAGAGACTGTTTCAAATATGGTTACTTGACAGAAGAGGATGACATGCAGGTTTCCCAACAGAGGCATAAAGTTCAAATCTCCTAGAGAACGGTGAGGAGAGACATGCAGTGACATCAGCAGCAAATAATCTGACATGCCAGCTTCCTAACTCCCGCTTTTCTATAACAGAACCCCAAGTCAGAGACAAGGACTGAGGTGGAAGAGCACTCTTCTAACAGCTCACTCTCTCCAAAAGTTTAATTATGTCTTCATCTAGAATTCACTAATCAACATTTACTGCATCTGTGAAAGTCTGCAAATCAGTGGGAAAACCCCAGAGCTGGTGAACACCAACCTTCTTCAGAAAATGAAACTCAGAAGTTTGGGGTTCAGCATCCATTTAACATTAATTTCTATGGTTTCACATCTTCAGAGTTTTGATTTGATTTAGGAATTCTTTACAAATCAAAAACATAAAAAAGAATATAGGGAGAGTATATTAAATTCAGTCCAGGTTCACAAACGTTGGTGACCTTGGGCTTGGCTTGTTTCATATTGAAACTCAACTCAATTGCTATAGCATTTCATTATAAAAGTCTTTAAAGAGCTTGTTCTGAACGCAGCAATTTGATTTAAAATACATTAAATCCACACTAAAGGCCGACAAAAAGGATCAAAAGAAATTTAAGTCATATTATTCAAACTTCAGAGACATCCAATATACCCCAGCAAATATCAGTTTTTCCACATAAGCACTTCACAGCAATCATAACACTTGTTTTATGCACCTTATTGAACACACAGTATTCTAGCAGGAAGTTTCAAGGACAGGCATTTCGTCCTCTGTCTTGGCACATCCCAAAGAGCAAGGGACCCTTTTCTGCCTTTTCAGAATACATTTCCACTAATTATTTACCAACCAATCAAAAAAACAGGAAGGGTTCTTCCCCCGAACCATAAATTCAGACGAAATCATATTAAAACTGTGACAAAAGAAAGCTATAAAAATAAGAGAAAATTACTAAGCTTTAGGCAAATTTAACCGTACATTGCAGTATAATCCTGCAGATACAGGTGTGATACGAGTTCTCCTGAAACAAAGAATTTGGGTGGTTGTTTCATTCCTCAAGTTTCTTCTTATTCCACTGAAAATAATACAGTCACTTGAGACATAGGCCTGGGTTGCGTTGTTCTTCCTTGTGGCAAGTATTTGTTGTTCTTCCTCTTTTTGAGAGGATCTGAAGTGATTATTAAAGTGGGAATAGTGACCCAGAGAGTACAATATTAGCCATGTTCCCAAAAAACACATTCATGTAAGGAGTATAGTGTTTGTACTAGCACAATATCTTCTGAAATGTGTTACACTCCATACCTTTTTGGTAAAACCAATGATTCTATGTAACATTTAATCAAAGATTCACTCTACTGTAAAACAGCAATTTCCTCTTCAATTTTCCACTTAGTAATTCAAAAACTCTTTTGAATGTCAATTGCTGGCAATTTTTGTGCTGGCTACAACTTGGTCAGAATAATAAAAAAAAAAATCATTAGCATGTTAATAACTTTGTATCTCTAAGGGGTAGTGAGTTGGTCCTACATCAGAAAGAGAAGCTTCTTTTTCAGCCCTATTCTTAATTGTAAAGTGATTATAATTTACCACAACTTCCTAGTTTCATTAAAATCTAGAAAGGAAAGCCAAGAACTTGCACTTGCAAATAAAACAGTAGACAGTGTCTAAACAAAACTGCGAGAAGAAGTTACATAGGCAAAATGTGGTTGCTCGTGTTAAAATACAGGCAGGTGTCTGGAAGTAGCTTTCTACACTTTATAATATAATCACATCAGCTTATACATCATATTTCACACAGTATCTTGATTCTTTTTTAACCTTTGAAGCATAAACAGTTTAAGATATGAAAAAAAGAGAAGTTATGTCCACATCTTTGTGTATATGAACAATAACTATTTTGTGTAATCTCATGCATGCCACTTGTCAACAAGGAAATGAAAGGCATGTTCATAATAAAGTGGTTTTTGTATTACTGGGATTATTTTGTGCTATTAAGAAATGGATCACAAAGATCGTATCCAATAGAAGAAAGTGGATATTTAGGATACATAATGGTGATTTCAATGTCTGTCATTCTATTTGAAGGAACTATGTATAAATGCATAATTTTGGACAAAACTTCTAACAAGGGAGATTTTAATGTACTCCATTTCTTTTTTTCTTTTTGATCCTTAAACAGTAGTCTACTGCATTCACACATGTATTTTTTTGGACAGAATTGAGGTGTTCAAAGGAGACTTTCAATGGTATAGGCAACATTCAACCCGTCATTACGTACAGGAAGTACTGCACCTGTTTCACCAGAGTATTCATAAATTTGGCTAATATTTGGAGTAGAGAACACTCAGATGCTTGCTGCTGTGGTGCACACTTCTCCCCGGCCTTACCCAATGGTATGGTCCTGTATTCATGCAATTTGTGCAGTTTATCTAACAGACTGCACCAATCATGGAGTTTCTACTCACCTTAGTATATCACCTTTATCTTACAAGAAACTGAACTGCTTCTTGTGAACTTGCTTGGCAAGGAAAAATTTAAATACTAAGCATAAATATATACTGTCTTCTTCAGAAACTAATAAAAATAGTATTTAAAAAGAGAAACAGCTAGAAAGGAAGCGAAGAGTTATATAGTACTAGACACCGAACAAATCTCTTCAGTTAAAACTCCAGTTAAACACTCTGCTCATTTGCTTTAATAATACAAATGGAATTAACAACTGGAAAGGAAGGAATAACCTAACATGCTTTGCAACCTGAATTTCACATGTCCTTTCTGCAGTGGGACATTCTAATGAGGACTTTGGAAACAGTAGAGCTTGTTCCCAGAGCATACAGTCAGCAAACTATGAGGCCTATGAAGGGACAGGGCTTTGCGAAACAAGTTCTAGTCTGAAGCAAGGAATCATTTCCAGCTAGAAAGCCAGTCCAGGCACAGCAAGAACTTACAGGTATGCAGTGCAGAAGTGCTCAGATCAATTTACATACTGATACTAGTCTGTTTATAACACTTTTATCACTTGCTCCAAGCCCTCAAAGCTCAGAAAGGATTGTGGAGCTGAGCCAAGCCACCACTTTACCATGAAGGGTCTCCAGCACATCCCTGCACCAACAACCAAGGCAGGCTTGAAAGGAAATACATAGGGAGTTCTCCATAGTGCTTTGCATTGCCATGATATAGGAGGTACAAGTAAGTTTTAATCAGCCTTGGTCTGTATGGAGAGAATATTTATACAGTGAAATTAGTAACATCCATAACACTACAACAATCTAGTGTCAGTGCCTTGATTTGAGAACGGCTTGTTAGCGAGAGCACAAAAAAATGCTTCTTCACTCACTGAACAACTGTGAAAGAATTGTCAGAGGCTGAGTTCTGAAAAGCAGACACTAACTCTTGACTTAAAGTCATTTGACACCATTTTCCATTATTTTTCCCAGGTAAATTTTGAAAAAAATACTCTAAATGAAACATCTATGAGATTTATACTAAAGTTATAGGAAAACAGTGACCAAGTTGTGACTGTCAATGATTTCTCCAAATGAGAACGATGTATTGCAGGCTCTGCTGGGATGTGTTCTCTGTCCAATATTATTCATTAGTTTCATGGATGATAGAATGAAGTATATACTTATTAAACTGGTAGATTACATCAAGCACGAAGGGATGGAAAGTACATCAGAGGCAAAGATTAAATTCAAAATTAAAAATTAAATTGACATGGTGGAGAAAAGCCCGTTAAGAAGAAGATTCCATAAGACAGGAATGGAAATCATGACTCACACAAATACAAGACAGGGAAAAGCTGAAGGTTTAGGCTGAAGAATACAAACATTAGAATAGATCACAAGCTGAATGTGCAATTAGCACGCTAAATGATTGATATTGTCCAAAAGACTATCGTTCTAAAATGAAAGGCTAAACCATAGCCAAGAACAAACCTTTTTTTTTGGCATCTGCTAAGAAAGAGCATTTTGCCCTTCTCTGGGGACAGAAAATATATTTGTAGGAATTCCTCACATCACAGTTTAAGGGCTTTTTCTTCTATTTGTATTCCAGATCAGGGTCTTTTAAGTCTCCTTTCTTCATACTTCTGTCAGAGTTCACTAGAACTAGGCTGTATTATGGGCTATACCTTGAGTACATATGGTTTTACAAACACTTCTTGCCATACTATTAGTACAGTGCATTCATTCTCGAGATTTGCATGAAAGATTTACCTCCCTTTTATCTTGCTGTTCAGTCACTCAACAGATATACATCATGTATCAAAAAATCCTTCATATTTCCCTGTTATATTTTTGCAAAAAAAGAACTTAGCATTGCAGTGAAAACAAACAGAATTTGGAGAACAAGAACTCATTCACAGAGTGTATGGAAGTAAAATCTCTCCCAACACTTACATTCAACTTAGGACTGTGATACCGAAACAAATTCCCGAAGGAAGATATAATTGACAGTGAAGGTCAAATAAAACAACAAAACAAAACAACAACAAACCCCACCCACCTAAAACATCGTTAATGACTGCAAAAAGGTATTTCTTTCTCTATACTGTTTCTGGTTTTTTTAGAGGTTTGCCCCAGCAAGGAAACCTCACCTTTCCTCTGTATCTTAATAGCACATGCTTTCACCACAGCTGGGTACAAAAGTTATACACACGCATTCAGCAGATAAAGGTATTGGAAAGCATAAAGTCTCAGCATGACAACTACAGCAGCAGGATGGGATGAAAAGCAGAGGAGAAAAGAATGAACAAAAGAAAAAAATCAATGCAAAACATGAGTGACAGGTACTGTGGGCTGCTGCACATGAACCATAAGCATTCCCTCTTTTCCACTGTGCGCCATGTTGAACTATATAAAAGAACATGAAAAGGTGAACCAGGGATTGTGGTTAAATTTAAATTGACAGCTGTGTTATTGGTTTATTGTTTTAAAATTTAACACTTTTTTTTTTAAACACATACTTGTAGATTTTCAGAGCCATATCTTTGTTTAGTGACTATCTGTACACTTTCCCAGAAGTTTTAATGTTGTAAATGTAGTTAACATGAAAGATAAAAAATCTGGAAACTAAAGGTAGTTTGGGCTTTGGTTTACCTGAGACCAGACTTCCAATGGAATTTCCAACACATAAAAAAAGGAAATTTCAAAATACTATTTCACATTCTGAATCTGAGGAGGACAGCTACGCAAAAATAAGAATCTGGCATACAGTACACACACGTGCAGGCTTATATAGATGTTTTAATGCATTAGCCATGCAGCACCTATGCCATAAATTATATGAACTGAAGTTGCATTGGACTTAACCTCCACATGTTGCACAGCAGAACTGTGAGCGCAGAGGAAATCTGACAAGAACATATTGCAGCACATGAATAAATCATCTGCTGCTCATCAGGGTAGTGAATCCAGTATGAGAGGAGGCTCAACTTAGATGACATGTAAATCCAGCTCTTACAGGTATTTGATCCTGAGTTTCTCTAGACAGCAACAACTCTGATCAGCTGTGTGATGTACAAGCATCCCTGGACAAGTAGTAAACGGTCAACTGATGGAGTGAAAATTTGTTTGCCAAAAAAACCCACCACCCAAAACCAGACTATTGAAAAAATTATAGTTGGCAGGTGTATCTATATCTTAGTAAGGAAGCAGTAGTAAAGCACTGCATGAAGCTAAAATATGAGCTATCATGTATTTTGCTTATAGTATAGTATGCAGTTATAATTACAATTTTGGTTGCTGACAGATTCTAAGGCAAGAACTATATCCATATGTTTCTGTAGGACTAATTACAATGCCTGCAAAAAGGTTAAGGAGTCATCATGCTTGAGCACACTCGTTGAAGGTTAAAGTCTCTTCCAATGAAGCTCCAATATATCCAAAGGAGAAGCAAGAATAACAACTCTAGTGCCCTACAGAGTTCATACTCATTTGCTTTTATTTCTTTTTTAACAACATTATGTACAATGCCTTTCCCCCCCGCCCCCCTTTCCATTTGCCAGTATTTTGAAAGATGGGACCTTGAAACTGTTCGGTGCTCTTGGTAATGGAGGCAGATACACATCCTTTGAGTGCAAGAAATAAACGCACATTTTATTATTGCTTTTGCTTTCTGTATGGACAAGTCCTAAATTTGGGATAATGGGCTTCTAATGAAGAGGTAGTACAAACCTGAATTGCATTTGATCATCTCAAAAAAAACCTGGTAAGAAATCTTTCTTTTAGGCATTGATCATATTTTTTCACTTCAACTCGTTTTAACTCACTTAGAGAGTGATCTAATGGACCTCAATGGGAAATGGAAAGGGCTACCATTGATCTAGTAATTTAAAGGGATCCCATCATATAGCTCATTCAGCATCATTCATATAAGTACAACAGAAACACAGTGCTCTTGAGATGACTTACAGGATTAAAGCTCAACCTCTGACAGCCAGACAGCTCCTTCCGATTTTTTTTTCCAGTTAGAACAATTTCAGCATTTTTAACCATGTTGTCACTATTCATCGATCTATGCTTAGGAACCTGAACATATTGTTACCTGTCAATTCAGGATTTAGATTTACATGATACATCCGACAAGAAAGTTTCCAGAAATATCCCTTGAGATCTCCACGTACCACTATAAGGTACCAAGATGTAACTGTAAGAAAAGTGGCCACAGATGAACAAATAGGAGAAAAAAAGTAAACTTAGAAGAGAAGGCTCGGAGGGGATCTTGATTGATTTATACAAATATCAATTTGTATAAATACCTGATTAGGGTGGGGTGGGAGGAGCCTTCCAACCTCAGGCATCCTGTGATCCTGTGAACTGCAGAACACTTTGCAAGTATGTAGTAGTATGTTTGATTATCAGGATTTCAATCAATATAACTGAAACCCATACAGTGTTTCAAAATGATTTGATTACGCTCCCACTCTGTTTTTATGACTTACCACAGAGAAATTACTCTAATTGAAGACAACTAGTAAATAAGACATTTTGGAAGTGGAGTAAAATGTACTTTCAAACCTGCTTTTAGACACTGCTACATTTTAATAAATCACATTACTTTGCAGAAGACACATGGAATACAAAGTGTTTGTATTGTGAAATATGTTCATCTGATTCATGTGATGAAGTGTAATCTTCTGTACTTTTATGGATTTCTCCTGCACCATAAAAAGGAGTATTTTACAGGAGAAACTTAAACTGCTTTGCTAGTATATCAGCTCAAACCAGTTTGACCACTGACCGCATAGTATTGTGTAAAGAAAGTGCATGCATAAGGTTTGGGGTCATCCTGGGGGCACGCCGAGGAAGATTCGAGAAGACTCTAGAAGGAGAAGAGGGCATGCGCTGAAGACGACACGCCTGTTCATGAATGTGTATTAGCGAACAGGATCACGCTGAGGAATATTTGAGAAGATTCTAGAAGGAGAAGAGGGCATGCACCGAAGAAGACACGCCTGTTCATGAATATGTATTAACGGACAGGATATAAACCAGGAACAGGAACTGTACCGCGTGCGTCTTGGTGGAGCAGAGACTGCCGGCGCACCCAGCGCTGTTTGCTTGCCTCTATTCGCTTAATAAATTGTAAATTTGAATTGGAATCCTGTTTGGGACTAAATCATTTATAACAGTATGAAAGCTATATACAGTCATTACAGGTATCCTAGCCATTAACAAGAATCTATTTGCAATGAAATCTACTGAACTTGCCTGTGAAAATGTAAGGCAGACAGTTGTTCTACAAAGAGAATGATAAACAACCATGGAGTAGAATTCCTGTCAAAAGGTTTTTCTGAGTAACTAGATCAGTTTAAATTACAATGCTTAAAATATTAATTCTCTTCAGATTACATGAACAAAGTAAGAAGCATTCACTGAAAATATTTAACTTGGCTTATTTTACATTTGCACATTATACTTGTTTTCTTAAAGAACAGCTAATATTGACCAGTTTATATTGAGAAAAACATTGGTTTGCAGATAAACTACTACATTAAATTTTTAATTTCTGTTTTGTTATGAATCTGCAATGTATCTGTCCTTTGTCCTCAAAAAGCTGTAACCTTTTTACATGTATTTAGATTCTCAGTTTGCAAATGTTATATTAGAATATGCTTAGTATTGCCATTTTCTCATTAGAATACTATTAATGACCACTGTCCTCTCCATTTCTATGCAAACTAGAATCATAGAATATATCAAGTTGGAAAGGGCCTATAAGGACAATCGAATCCAACTCCTTGCTCCTCACAGGACTGCATAAAACTAAACCACATGACTAAGAGCATTGTCTAGATGCTCCTTGAACTCTGACAGGCTTGGTGGTATGACCACTTCCCTGGGGACCCTGTTGCAGTGATCAACAACCCTCAGAGTGAAGAGCCTTTTCCTAATGTCCAATCTGAACTTCCTCTGAAGCAGCTTCATTCCATTTCCTCGTGTCCTATCACTGGTCACCAGAGAGAGGAGATCAGCACCTCCCTCTTCACTGCCCCCCATGAGGAAGTTGTACACTGAAATGAGGTCACCTTCTCTTCTCCAAGCTGAAGATGACAGGTGACCTCAGCCTGAACAGTTGACTTATCGGGTCTGTTGCAGGAGATAAGCATCAAAATCTATTCCAAGTATCTTCACTTTATATAAAGAACTGAATACAGCATTAAAAGAGACAACATAGGTAACAAGCCTCTAGGATGAGCAAAAGAAGCCAACTGTTGGTTTTGGAAAACATCTCCATAATTAGAATAGCAGAAGAGCTGGGAAGAAACAGTTACTCTGTCTTCACAGATTTATGATAAAAAAACAAATTAGTATCCATGGTATCATACTGTTTTACACACCTTCAGTTAAAACAATGAGTAAAGAAAAAAGGCCAAATTATTTATGAATTCCTTGAGATCTACAAATCTAAGTAGTATATGTAAAGAGATGAGAAAAATCTATGTGTTTGGAGTTTGGTTGGGTTGAGGGTTTCTGGACTTTAAAAAAAAAAATGAGTAAGCGAGACTCATCAGTTCGGTAGACAAATGTCATTGAATCTCTGCAAGAGATTTGTCCAATATCATGTTGATGGTACACTGCTCTAATATTATGCTAATGCAAAAACAAACCAATTAAATTCTAACAAGGTAGAATTAATATATTCAAGAATCAGGCCCAGTTTTTGAAGGATTAATCTTTGTAATTATTTCTGCACATTTCTTCAGGGCTTGGAGGTCAGGAAGTACAGCAAGGTGGGTCAGAACAACAGCTTGCAAGAAGACCATGTGTTAGGCATTTACTCTTCCTCTGGCCAACAGCTCAAACCTTCCGTCTTACAAAATATCATTAGCAGCAGATATTCTGTATGGAAACATTTTCAAACTGCATACATATTGGCAAGTCAGGAGAGAAACTGGGAAGATTATCTTGTGTTGAGAACACAAAGACAGATTTCTGTGATAAACGACTATAGTTTCAGAATGCAAACAGTGAGAACATCTAAATATAAGTCTAATAAATAAAACCAAATTACATCAAACCTTTTAACATCTTGTTGAAAAAACATTGAAGTTTTATTTTAAAATAAAGTCTTAAACAACTGTGTTTCCTAGAGGTACATCTGAATTGACTAACTTCCCAATAGATTGTTTTGCTGCAAAAATCTGCACACTCAGACATAAAGAATACCCGAAAGTAAGCTTATAATGCTGAACAGAATGATACAGTGAGAAATAAAAGTAATTTCCTTTCCCATTTATTCACTGTTAATGAAAAATAGCTGTATTTGAAAGCACATCCTTGCTAAATCAATTACAGCCCTCTTCACTCACTCACCACTTGAGAGATACAGGTAGGTAAAGCACATCTCCCAGTACAATACTGCTTACTTTCCCCAAACAAACTGAGGAGCCAACTGTATTATCTCACAAATGTAACTGTTCCAGACCAACGGAATGGCACTTACTATCTTTTATAATAAAGACATCAGAGGGGCAGAGGGGAGAAGATAAAAAAGAGCCAGTTTATTAAAGCAGCTCCGCTATTATCTGTCTAACCAATATAACCACTTACTCAATTTGGTTAAATATTCAAGGCAATTTTGAAAACCCCTTTATGCCTGAGCAGAAAGCTGTATCCAATTCTCTTCTCCACATGAAACTGCCACATCTGGTCACACAACGGCCGCAAATTACCGGTCTGAGGGGAGAGCAACACCACCAGAACAGAAAACCAGAAAGAGGTAAGTATTACTCCTGCACACAACACGATCTCATGCTTCATTTATCTTATTTTAAGAATCAACCTACAGAAATTGATGCAGTTTTCCATTTGACTCTTCTCTTCCTCTTCCTAATCCTATTTCAAATAATTATGATTTCAAAGATTCAGAATGACTATGGCATCCTTCACTGGTCAGTGACCCCAAAGCTGGCATAAAGCAGAACCATCACAGATGTAAAGTACAGCTGCTTCAAAGGCACCTCCTTGGATCAGTCTCCCCTAAATATGTCTATATATGTCGCCATCACCACCTCCCAATAAAGGCGGCCAATACTTGCAAAGGAATACTTGCTTTCTTCATATATAAACACAATTAATTTAAAAAAAAAGATAAAAAAGTAACCAAAACTACACAACAGTATTTCTCCACAGCACTGTATTCAAACTCATAGTGCAGGGATCGTGCAGGAGATAGGAGGGGAAGGAGAGGAAAATAGATTATGAGTGTATATTCAATGAAAACTTAAGTTTTAACCACTGTGCATTTTAACCAGTAAACGCATCTGTGCCCCACATTTCCTTCCTTTGTCTAAACCATGTATTGTCCATTCTATACAAAAGAAGAAGATTTTTTTTTTAAGGTACGTAGTATTGTAGTACCTTAATTTCAGAAAAGAGGCAATATTTAACTCTGCTTTAAATGAAATTAATCTTTGGAAATTCACTGTGTGGATATCTAGAAGTCAATGCATCCAGAAATCTCAATTTTCCCTAACATTCACTGAACAGGAAACAGCTATTAAAAGTTTTAGTCAGTAGAAGATTCAAGTCTACAATACAAGCTGGAGGACAATTGAACACAGAAATACAGAGAACCTTTGTGAACACCATGAACCCGGTTTATCATTTTTTACTAAGCAATGTACCAAAATCTATTAAAACTTATAAAAGTCCCATAAAAGACTTTATATCCTCTTAAGAATCTCCCTCCCCCATCAACTTCCTGTCTACTGCTTCTTGATAATAGCTCAGAAGCACATAAAGAGCTTTTAAGCTAAAAAGAGGAGTGTTACTTATGAAACGTTCAGCAGAGGAGTTTCAGCCTTTCCTTTCCGTCTATCAAAACTGGCAAATATCATTCATGTGTAAACATATAAAATAGAAAACATGAAAATGGAGAAGCAAAATTTACTGAATATCTAATAGTCAGCTGACACAAGCGTAAAAAACTGAATCACCTTCCTGCTACTCACTCCCACAGAAACTTCAGGGTAAAGAATTCATAACAGCTACAGACAGCACAAATGACCAAATGTACAGAGAAACAGAAAAAATAAAAAGACAGAATTAACACAACCTTTAATATGATGTAAAAATAAAGAATTGTGCATTCCTCAACAAGAACAGTGAAAAAACTAAATGGTTTTATTTTCCATCCTTATATGACAAGCAGAATCTTACTCATGTATCTCTGGAGTTATCAGTGCAGTTACCTGAACTTTACATAAGCCTGGAAAAACAATGACAAACAGGAATTTAAAGAAAGTTAAAACCAAGAAATTGGAAAAGTGAGGGCATAGAAATGCTGTGTTAATGTTGATCTATTAAAAAAAAAATCACCAAGGCTTCCCTGGAGAAAGCCAGTATGCATAGAATGGATGGCTACCTTCCTTGATTCTATAGGCTGCACATCAGAGCTTGCCCACAACTGTGAAAACACGAAACATGCACTGCAACCCCAAAAGAGCCAGAAAATGGGAAATTCCAGGAGGAGGCCGTAAACCAGCAATTGTTTTCCAGGAATCTCCCCTCTACACCATGCGCATGAGTCCAAGTCAACATGCCAGATGGTTGGTCTCAGGAAGCCCTACTGGTTTTACTCCCTCATGCAAGGATTCACAGACAAGAGACCCTCCTATGCCAGATCTCCTCCTAGTGATCTCCCAGCAGGCTCCTCATGTAATGTCTTTGCAAGTTGTAGATCCATGAAGTTATATACTAATCTTTTCTGACATGCCCTTCCAATTACCAGCTTTTCCAGATTAAAAGGAAACAAACTTATGAATTATCCAAATTATGTGTTAGCTAAACCACACCAAGCTATATGAAACTTTCAATAAATCTAACTAAACAAGAACTGGCAGGTAAGCGCGTTGATAAATTTAATACAGATGGAAACGTGATTACTACACGGTCACTTTTCCAGATTCTAAATTAAACGTAACTGCTCACAAAAGAAACCTGAAGAGAAACACCTGGAAATTAAAATTCCTACTGTATGCTAAGTCCTGAAACTAAAAAACAATTTTCATACATGATTTGCAAATGAAAGTCTTATTTTATTTGAATTAATTACTTCATCACAATGTTACTAATTTTACAAACGTACAGTGAGGACAAAAAATTAATTTTTATTTACTTCCAAACTGAATGCACCTTCCTGCACTCATATCAAACTAGTAAACCCTCTTTCTAGTTTTATATTAAAATAGTAAAATATCTATTTTGATCCCAATTAAATAGATTAGCTTTTCAGAAAGGACAGTCAAATTTCATGAAGGGTTGAAGCCTCACCTTTCAGGGCAAACCGTACAGATGATCTAGTAGAAGAGCTTACAGCAAGAAGAGGCAAAGCTGGCAGAAAGCGACAGTGAGACCTGTCTTTCGCTACAAATCCAAGCACGATGTACTTGGCACAGGAGCTCATTACTGCTGTTATTATAGGTTTAGAAATGAAACATACTTCTGATTTCAGTACAGCAAATTCAACATACCTTAGTATTTGCTACAATCAGCTCTTCTGTTTATAGTCAATAGGATGAATATCCAACTGTCGTTACTACATTTTTGACACATTTAAAATTTCATTATCAGAGAATGCCTATAAATATTTAAATGAGCTTGTCGCACACAAAGGATTTGACACACATGACAGTCTACCTTACAAAAACAGAAGGTGAAAAGCGTATTTAACTTTTAGCTGCTTAGTGCTACTGCATTAGATGGACATGTTTGCAGAGCTACTCTGAGGGATTTTGTTACAGCTTATAAAAGGGGATTACCAAACTGTTCTTTCCAATTTATGTGAAAAACACTCAGTTGCACACTAATATCCATCAGCACGACAAACTCTGACTCTGACACATATAAGGCCAATTCATGATTGAAACTGACACAGAGAACTACTTTAATCAACTAATAATCACTCAAAATTACCTCCAGGAAAATCCCTGTAGCTTCAGTATTTAGATTAAGTGTCAAGGCTCAGTCTGAACCTTCTTATGAAGAAGGCAGCTTCTCTTACAACAAATCTCTGTTGACAAGAGTTAGTGTACCTGGCAGCTCCTCGGCAGACGGCAGGTTTAGGCACAGAATGCTGAAGACACTGGAGCTTTGTCCCACCAACAGAAGCCATTAAGGTGAAAGAACTTTTAAATTACTCCCCTAAATTATTAAAAGAAAATCACTCTTAGGATAAAATGTCTTAGCTCAAGAATGAATTTACTTAGAGGATGCTCAATAAAGCTCCTTGTGTTTGTTTTCCACATGTGTGAAACGCATTACAGAGCATTATGCACCATGCACTAGATTATTTTTTACAAATCTACGTACACAGACAACTCCAAATACACACTGTGAAACACGAAGCTTTACAGTGGTTTGGCTAGCTCTCAGACTGAATACCAGGCCAATTACCAAAACACTTGATTAATTGAGCAAACTGACCGCAAGTGCATACATATAAACCTACAGTATGTATATAGTTATTAAAAAAAAAAAAAAAAGCAGAAGGCAAAAAAAAAAAAAGAACAACGAAGAAATAGGAAACCAAAACACTTGTCAGCTGCCCTGCAGGGAAGCCTTTGGAGATGCCACCTTGAAGGGTGCGAAGACTAGCCTAAATACTGCAGGGTGTAGGGCTAAAGTATACAACTGATGCCAGGTTTGTGGGTATCCACTGTAACAAGTCACCTGTGGACACTTGCTGACTGCCTAACAATCCTCTGCTACTGGCTAGAAGTCTTGCTAATAATAGCACTAAAGGATTTTTCGCCTTGTGGGCCTGCCCTTAAAACGACATTCTTGTTATGGAGCCACACTGTGTTCTTTGCCAATTAGAAGGACATTTATGTATGAAATAAAGCAAACAATGCCTCTGAGAACGTAAATACACCGTGCTTCTTGCATTTAATGCATTTTTTGGTTTGCTTTACTCAAGTACATAAAAACACATATTACACTTAAACATAAACAAAAGCAGCTGCTGTTCCTGCAGTCACTCCGTGCTGGTTATATCCTGTTTCCAAAGAGTTGGCATTGTTCTGAGAAAAAGTTTTGGATACTTCAATACCTATCTTCCCAGCCCTGCAGTTCTCTCGCAAACAAGCTAAATATTGGAAGTAACTGGAAGTAATTGGAAATATATCAAACTGTCACTTCCAAGATTTTGTAGTAATGCTGGCTGAAAAGATTTCTGACACAGCTTTTCTCAGGAAAAGATTTATACCCTCTTGCCAACGTAGATAATCTGGCACAACTGTTCATTTAGGTTCAACTAAATTAACTCTAGAGTTTTTGTGGTTTGTTAATTGATCTCACCTAGTGCCAACTGAAAACTCCTTACTGGCATATGCCGCAACAGCCTAACACTGTGGAGCTGCAGAATACCTGTAGCAGAGATACTTTTTAATTATATAAAGGTGAACTATGTGAAGTCAAAACGTGCCCTGGGGGTAAAAAATAAAAATTGCTTTATTGTGCTTGGTTTGCACTGAAGGTCTGATGAGTGCCCCTCCCTTAGCTGGGACTCCTGCGCAATTTCAGTCCCTGACACTTCCCCATTCAGATGAAAAGATCTTTGATGAGAGAGAGAGGTTTTAGACGGAAGGGTCTTGGTTTCTCACTGTATTTATTTCACTGACATTAAACTACTGCTGAGGAAATTATAACACAATTACAATCTTCGCAAAATCCAAAGCCGTATATGAGAAAGGCACTGGTCCAGCCAGTGAAACATCCAGTGTTTAACAAGACACACGTGCTTATGGAGGGTAACAGAAAACAGTACATCTCACATAAGAAAGGAGGAAAGTTATGATAGTTGTGGAAATCATTATGCTGAATTTTTTTGACTTTATGTGTGTAAATTTCAGCAATAACGTCACATTAATGTAGTTATTTGCATTTAACACACTCATGTTTATTAAAAAAAAAAATGTCACCACAATGACAAACCATACCCTGAGATACACTCTGGGTAGGTAAACGTCAAGCAGCAGGAGAAATTTAAGTTATGCAGTATCACCAATGTGCACTATCAGCAAAAACTTTTTTTTTTTGGTACTTTGTACCACGCAAAAGCCTCTTGGGAAGGAATCAGTTGGTCCTTTTTATAGCAAAGATGATTTCTGTGTGCATAGCTCAAGACACTCAGTGGGAATCTATAAATAACTGAAATGCAAAAGCAGGACCCACTGACAAATTTTCATCCTTAAAATTTGCAATGATGATTTAGATAAACTGTTTCAATAAATCATGCAGGACCCTAATGGTTTTCACAGGCAAAGTACATAATGCCTTTATGTCCTTTTATTATCACTCAAAGGTGACTGGGAGATTGCCTCTTTTGCACAATCTGCTGGGCTGCCTTCCTGATAAATAGCCCTTGCACCAGAGGTCTGCAAAGAGGCCAGTTTCAACAACACCTGCACATCTGCAGCACTGCCAAAACAGTTCTCTAAGCATATCCCTTAAGAAAACATCCATGACATCTTTAGGGTTTTCTTGCTACATGTCTGTACAACTTTGCTGGGGGAAACTGAAAGACAAGGCTTTCTTTCTCCCAGTAACAACATAAGTGCATTGACAGAGCATATCAGAAAAAGAAAGAAATAAATTATACTATTAAAGTTTTCTACCAAGTGTTACTTAAAAGCAGGGGTTATACAAATGGAATAGGCGGAATCACTTGTGTTCTCAATAAACATATGCTCTTTGAAATGTATTTGCCATATACTACCAAATTTATAATTTTTACTCAAAAAAATATATATACACAAAATTAAACCATAAAGCCTTAAAACCAATTCCATAAAGTCCAAAACAGATTTGTACATATCTTCATATGAGTAGCAACAATTTTACCATTGCTACAAGTGCAGTATCTAGGAAACCAGCTTCCTATCCTGCCATATTACTTTACATTGTATAACATTTGGTTGTGATGAACATATTTTTAGATATCTTTAGATATGTATATACGCAAACACTTCACAAACAAAGTATTATTTTAAAATAAAAAATACAGAAAAGTAACTTTCTTCTATCTGCTAATAGACCACAAAAGTGTAAGAGATAACATAGTTCCTGTCTACAACAACAAAAGTAGACTGGAGGAATGGAAGAGTTTCAAAACAGAGCAAGTATCTAGCGCATATACCTAGAATATTCTCTCTGTCTCCAACAGTTTGTGAATTTCAAAGACGAAAATGCTGGGGGTTTCTTTGGAGGGTGGTGTTTTGTTTTGTTTGCTTCATTGTTTGGGGGTTTTGTGGGGGCTTTGTTTTCATTTTTTAAGAGAGTGCTTCATGGATTTCTTTTCTTTGAAACTCTCCAATCATACCTTAAGCCCATGTCAACTTTTATTATCTGCAGCTTCCTGCAGCAAGGAGTTTATGCACTGAACTGTAGTTCTTTTTGTTTGCTTTAAGCCAGCTCTTGCTAGTTTCATTTATTTCCTCTTGTTCTTTTCTTAAATGAGACAGAGAACATTTCTCCCCTATTCATTTTCTCCATGCCACTTACAATTCTATAGCGTTCTAAAATAAGCTCCCTTTTTTTCAGCATGAAGAGTCCTTTAAAGCCAATTTAGTCCTTCCTTGCGCAGAAGTCATTGCATACACTTGGTCATACTCACTGCCCTTTTAAGAATCTACCCCATTTCTACTACATTTTTTTTTCAAGAGAGAGACTAGAATTGGCCCAAATACTGAACACGCAGGCACATTGTGGAATCATTCAGTATCATAACGATGTTCTGTTTTCTACTTCTTTCCTAATAAATCCTAACATTGCACTGGCTTTTTCAAAAAAACAATACTGGGTATTCAGCTCCAAAAGGACAAGATACTTCGCAGGTCTAGAGAACATCACAAGAATGTACCTTCATGGTTCTGGAAGAATATACAAAGTTTGACCACTGATTGTTTGTCACTTTCTTGTGGAGGAACACAGGTTAAATATTCCTTTTTCTCATTCATATGAATACTCTTGATTAATTTTATGATGATATTGACAATCAAGACATGCAGAATTTCTTTTTATTGGCTGAGTTTCATGGAGTAACAGAGTAAATACCACTAACGAACAGGTTATAGGAGAGGTTTTGCACAAAGATAATACAAAAATACCCGAAAGATGCTTTCTTGAAAAGTGTAATGGTTAACATCTTCATTATCTGTCAAATCATTTTTCTCTAAGAATTAAGGAGGGAGGGAGGCATATGCAGGCAGAGACTTAAAAAGTACATGCAGCTTAAATACATAAGGACAATGCACTGCAACATAAAGTCTCTCCAATTCACATCCCAATAACACTACCTAAATATGCAGTATTCCTGCAGCATGAATGTAAAAAGACTGAAGGGATGCTGCTGCATAGCCATCAATAAGGAAGTTTCATGCACTACTTTTGTCAGCGATATATAAATAACATATTCCTGAAACACTAGAAATATTGCATAGTAGCTTACTGTATCTGTATTCTCAACAGTTAAATTAGTACTATATAGAGGGATGTTTTCAGCAGAAGGGTGAAGAACAGAAAAATGGGATAAGGATGAACGTGGAGCCAGGTTTTAAACACTATGACAGCACTTCAAAACAATACGTAGACAAGATAGGAACACCAAAATGGTACCGTCCCATGTAGGAACCTGAAAATGCCAAGTTCCTATAATCCATATAGGCTCAGTTTTATCTTACAGACAGCCAAACCTGTTTCCTAAAACAAATTTTATTTCTAGTCCATAAACTGCTGTTCTCATTGCTATCCTTCAGCAAATTTCCTGCATCATTCTCAATTCTAGCTTTTATTCAGGGAATTAAAATATTTATATTTAATAAATGCCCAGGCAAAAATACTGCCTCATCTTTTGTCTGATTTAATATCTAGTATTTTTCCTGAAAAAGATAACAAAAAAATTACTGAATAGGGGCAGTCCTGAGGAAAGCTGATCATATTATAACAGCTAAGAGGGGAAAAAAAAAAATATTATTTTGCTTGTTTCCCAAACAAGATGCATGTCTCATGATGAAAAGGCCTGAATAGTAATGACCCAACTCATTTCAAAAATATTCCCCTGCTATTTGATAAGCTGTCAAAAGTAATTAAAAGTTTACCATGTTGTCTATGTATAGACTTCTTCAATTTATTTATATAATAAAAATCCAAGAAGTACATACATAATTTCAGAAGTCATTAGGATACATTTTTATACATGCATTTCACATGCAAGATATCCGTAGAGGGAAACAAGAAAATTGGGGAATCATTCTCAGATGCTCCCAGTGCTTACATACATAGGCCACGGCCAGGGTCTGTCCTGGAGGACTACTATTCTACAGGAACATGGATCAGAAACAAAAAGGTGAAGACACAAATAAATAAAAGCTATTTTCCCCCTTGGAAGACCTCAATAGTCCTGTATGAACATTTCCAAGAGTTTGGTTTTAAAAAAACCACAGGAAGGTTTGGAATTTTCCGAAAAGATAGGAATAATAGTAATAATACATAGACAGACATTTTTCAAGACAAAAGCTCACAAGAGTATCTATGTAGTTAAGTACATTTTTCTGCGATGTAAACTTAGTCTCCCTTAATATGCTGTGACCTATATTCTCCAGAATAAGCCAAGGGTCAGAAGGCAGTTTATAATTAGAAATTTATTTTTTCCCCCATTTATCCCCAAAATACATCCTTTTTATTGCGAGGATGGTATTTGCCTTCAATGAGTAGCTATTAAGATACACCTATTGCTTCACATTAAATATTTATTAGTTGTATTTCTCACTACAAATTGAAGTTTCAGCAAACTTGCAATAGTTTTCCCCCTTGTATAGCATTCTACATGAATTCATGGAGATTACCCCAAATACATTACAAAAAGAACCAAACTAAAAGGATTTTTTTCCTCATTTTATTATACTAGTTGCAGCCTACAATCTTCTCTTCGTGCTAACTCCAACTACGATATGATCCTTAGTTTCTCTTAATTTTCCCAGAATAAAGATCTTACTATAGCCAGCTGCTTTTCTTCCCCTATAGGCATTTCCCATTCCGTTATGATGCGTGAGTATATCCCACCTAGCAGTGAGGGGGAAAAAGACATTGTTTTTCCTCTAACACTCTTATCTACGTTTCTGCAATTTCTTTCTACAATATACTCTGCTACTATTTACATTTTTAATCATCACCTGATCATTTTGTCTTTTTTTCTTTTGTTTGTAGAAACTTTTTTTCTTTTTAAATCATATTTACCTACCCCCATTTCATTTCTCCTACATAAGTTAATTTTTTGGGGGTATAACTGAAAGATGCTCCAAACTCCATTATTACATGCAACCTCTTGCCAGGGAAATAAAACATACACTGTCAAATAGCCATGAAAATAGTCCAAATGATCATCTTGCCTGAAGCATGCTAACTTTTTCTTAATTTCATTAGTAACAGCTTGTCACTTTCACCACAGCCACTCACTAAATTTCATACTTGCTGAGAAAATGGAGTTCAAAAAGTTCAGGTTTGTTGTTTTGTTGCACATAAAATTTACATTTCCTTAACTTTACAGTTAATAATTGTAAATCTGACATTATCTAAAAGCTCCAAATCAGAACTGAAGGCAAAATTGTACCAAGTGTTCATGAACAACACTAAAGATTAGATACCTTCCAGAGAGCCAATTATGCAAATCCATACATGTACTTCAAAAATAATTCAGTTTTACCAAATGAACCAAGGAATCTCTTAAAACAGCAACATTCAAGGTGTATGAGAAAACTTTGAGAAAATTTTAAGTATAGAAATGAACATAATGGAGCTAAAAAGGAGAACACTGATAGCAGTTCTAGGTACATACACTCAAATAGCTGAAAAACAACTGCAAGTCTTGCCATAAAACTTAATTACAAACTTAAAAAAACCTGAACATTTACAAGTGCCAGGAGAAGCTTTGTCTACTCAAATATCAAGAAAATCAAAGCCCATTTAATGAAGTCAATCAAAATGAAATTTGGGGATAACTAACAGCAGAGTTATTTAATGAAATTACCAGAAAATCTCAGGAAGCATCCCAAAGGCATCTTCATGAAATGTATTTAAAAATGACTGAAATCTCAGCTGCCCAGAGATGGTGTTGGAGCAGGAAACAGCTGAAATATTGAAAGAGAGTAAATCTTTACCACAATAATCCTGCTTCAAGCCATAGTTAAGAACACCCACAACCTCCCCTTTTTAGGGTGCCCTTGAACAGACAAGGGGAAAGACATTATTTGAGCAACACCCTCCCATTCCCAAGCAACATCTAGAAAGGGTACTCTGGAAGATGTCGTCTGTCACTTCTCATCTTCAGTCTCCAGTTTTCATCAGACCTCTTACATTTACCTCCTGCATCAACATACCGCAGCGGAGCAGAGTAGGCAATAGGCTGAAGGCAGGTATGAGGGAGTACACGCTAGCTGAATGGCCATGAAAGTGGGTGGCAGCTCAAAGCAAACCTCCAGCAGCATCCAGCTCCCTCAGCCTCTCCCCAGGTCGATATGGGTCTCCAGAGGGGACATTGCCGTGCCCAGCAAGAAAGATGAGCCATTCAGTCCCCCCACGTGGACATGACTGGACAGGTCTGTTACTATATTTCCAAGCTGTTATCTCAATTGGAAGGGGGAACCACACAGTCTGGCGCAGGCTGAGGGAGCTCAGCTAAAATAGGAGTTATGCTGCATTGGCAAGATCATCTTGTGGGCTGCCCTGGCCACTTCTTGAAACCCTTGGCACAAGCAAGCTGCATGACCAGAAAACACCATTCCACAGGAAGAAAGCCTGGTAGCAAGCCTATGCATTTTTTTTTTTTTCCAACTAGAACTAAATAAACAACAGTTAATCTGAGAGATTTGACATGCACATTAAGAATGCTGTCTTGACCTGGTTCCAATTGCAGTAGTCTCAAAACACCAATAGCTAAAACTTTACATAGATTTGGGAGGGGAGGGAAATTCAAGAAGAAATTAGCCTAAGAAATAAAATTATTCCTCTCATCTTTTAGCACTAGCCTTTAAACAATGACAGCACAGAAATGCAGAATAGCAGAAGCTTACAAGAGGCATCAAACACTAACATTTCTATTTCTACATGCTTCTACTATTTGGCAGTATCTATAAAAAAGCAAGGTTATTCATATTTATTTATAATATTTGTAATAGCATCTCCTTTTTTGTCATTTATCTCAATTACAGTGCTTCAATTTTTTTCCTAGTAGTCAAGCAACTGAAAAAATCAATCCACCTGCATGGATGTGATGTTAGTATGCATAGTTTGATGATCCTAGCTCCATGCAGTATGCCATGCAGAGACATTTAACAGCCAACACTCACCAGCCAGAGATGGCAACTGATCACCACTTTGTATAACATAGCCATTACCCATGGCACAGCCTGTGAAAAATTATGCCATCCTTCTCTACCTCTAGAGGCAGTTGTTGGCTGCTGAGGGCTTCCATACAGCCAGTCTCTACTTCAGCCTAGGCACAGAAAGCTCACCAAAGCTACTCAAGCTTAAAGGAAAGCCACTATACAGGTCTTTCCC
>NW_010545370.1:0-5485 GCF_000687285.1 Phaethon lepturus
GTCTCCTGGGACCTCCCCTGCTAACCAGGACTGCTGATAAATGATGGAGAGGGGCTTGGCAAGCTCCTCTGCCAGCTCCCTCAGTACTCTGGGGTGGATCCCATCAGGCCCCATAGACTTGTGGGTGTCCAGGTGGCTTAGCAGGTCCTTAACTGTTTCCTGATGGATTATGAGGAGTTTATTGTGCTCTCCATCCCTGTCTTCCAGCTCAGGGGGCTGAATACCCTGCAGATACCTGGTCTGGCTATTAAAGACCGAGGCAAAGAAGGCATTAAGTACCTCAGCCTTTTCTTCATCCTTGGTGACAATCCCACATCCAGTAAGGGATGGAGATTCTCCTTGGCTCTTTTTGTTAATATATTTGTAGAAGCATTTTTTGTTATCCTTTACGACTGTGGACAGATTGAGCTCTAGCTGGGTTTTTGCCTTTCTAATATCAATAGAAGTTGATATGTTCATCATTTGCTATATAGGAAGTATTAGCACTATGATTTCTGGTCTTGGAGCTGGGCATGTGACTTTTATGTGCTGTAATTTTGTAATTGTCATGTTCCTCTGCATCCTGGCCTGGTTTTCAAAAAAAGATCTTATGTTAAAAAAAATATAGAATAATCTTCCTTTCTTCCTTTCGTTTATGACTACTTGATGTCATTTAAAAGGTGGAGATGGAGTGTATGCAACAAAACCAAACTGGTCAATATGATAGTATAAGTTTAGATTATTTTCTTTTTATCACCACTTTTTACTTTCTGTACTGTCTTCACTGAGTTATATTCATTGCATGAGGATTTCACTATATGGATATTTGTAAAATAATTTTGCAAATATATGGATATCATTCCATGTTGGTAAATCTTAACTTAGTTACAAAGCAAACATGATGTAGTACTTTCTTCATTATGAAGAGTGGGGGAAAAGAGCCTTATGTCATTCAAGTAAAAGTTCGTATGTGTGTATTAGGCAGTTGGAAAAAGTTGGGGGAGGAGCAAACCCACAATGATTTAATACTTTTTTTTGGTGGTTTGCCAGTGAAGCCAAGGAAAGTCACATTGTCAGTTCATCACTCTGAACCCCATGGTACCATCTGAAGTGCTTCATGTATCATTCATTGCAGCAGGTAGAGGAACAGTGAAATGTGGTTCACTTTAGCAGTAAAATCCTATAGGAGTGTTTGGTTAAGTGACTTAATGGCTTATTCTTAATGTTCTTTTCTTTTATCTTGAGACCTCATAACTCAAAATGACCAAAAATAATTCAAATTATTCTTGGCAGCAGGTCACCTGTGAAATATTTTCTGTCCAACTTTATTACTTTTGAATACAAAATGCCAAGAAAAATGCATGTGATGTCTGGGTATATGAAAGACTTACAGATACATACATCTTCTAGGTACCTCTATGGGTCCTATATATCTTCTATATATTTCTGTGGCTTTTTACAATGGCAACAAAGAAAAAGTATAATCATATGTAATCATAATCGTATAATCTGTACCTCATTATAATCTGCTCCATCTTAAAAGCACTTAAGTCTTGACATAAGCCACTGATAAGTGATGTAAAAGTGGAAACGAAGGAGAATTAGAGGCAGTGGGACTTACTGGGATAGGGAAAGAAGCAGTGAAGAAAAGATAAGAGCTAGTGAATATTTGGGGAAAAGAGGGGAATTCAGAAGCAGCAAACTTTGGTCTAAATTTTTGTTTGATTTCTTTTTTCTAATACAGAAAATATCTATGTGTGTTACACAGAGGAATTTTTAGAAAACATTCAATACCAGGTATGAATAGAAGAACTTGGAAAGTCTATTTAAAAATCAAATGGCTCAAAACTGCCTAGAAGGATAATTGTATTGATTCTCCACAAATCTTTTAAATTACATTATCAGAAAACATAAGTTAACAATTAAAATTAACATTTTATGTAAATAGAATTTGCCCAGAAAAAGTCCTTTCTTAGGTAAATTGCAGTTATGTGCAGATATAGAAAAACTGGCAAGTTCAAGTGCAGTGGTGTCCTGGTCTGTGATCAAGTAAAACAGAGTTAATAACCCCTCTCTGTAAGTCTCTGGTGTAACTATATGTAGACCACAACAGATAGAATACACGTCTGACAAAAGGAAGTGAATCCAGGCAAAACATACATAAGGTGACGAATAGCAAATATCTGTTTAAGTAACTCTTTTCTAGCTTTTGTTTTTTAATTAGCCAAGCAAAATGAAACCTATTTATTAGCATTTTGTGATCTACTTATTAAAAGCAGTGAATTGGAGACATACCAGGCAGCTGCTAGAGGCAGAGCAGGAGGTACTGCGGCATTTCTCAAATCTGACCCAGAGCCTGACTGTCAGACTGCTGTTCTTCTCTTGTACTCCTCTGCCTTAAGACACAAACCATCCTTACATAATACTAAAGGAAGCATCCTATTTAATTTTAAAAAACCCACCAAAACAAAACCACGGTGGATTTGTTTTGAAGGCGGTCTTCTGGGAGCTTATACATTTCTAACCTTCTACCATCTCTTTTAAATATATTAACTAATGTCTTTTAATAACAAAAGGTTGAACAGAAAGTCTAGCCATGAATTTGCGTGATGGTGTGCTTCCCCCCAACCTGACCTTTATTTCCACTAATGCTGCTCAAGCGATAACCACCCATGGTGGTCTTAATGGATTTGTCTGGTCGTGATGGCTGCTTCCAGGTCAAAGTGGATTCGGGAGACAGATAATAACACAACAGCCAGGGGCGAATTTGAGCAATGTACCCACCTAGCTACGGTGCTGAATGAAATGAATGAAACTAAAACCTGTGGTCAGTATGCAAATATGACTATGAGTCAACCATCTTACCCCCATGAACAGTGAGGAGCCCAAGAGCCCTTTGAGCTCTCTTGCACGGCAATGAGCTGCATGACAGGATCTCCCTTTGAGCAGGGACACCTGTCAAGGTTACACCTGCTTCAGAGATCCCTTACTCCTCAGTGCTGAGAGATTCCTTGCCACAATAGATCCTCAGTAAGAGACTAATAGCTTGCCAAACTTTGTAAGCTTTGCTAAGAATTAGGTCTTAGACTGATTGTGCACATAAAATCCTTTAGACACAAACTGTTGACAAAGTCTGGGACTTGGATTGGATCCAGCCGCATCTAGACTCCTCTGAGTAGGAATTTAGAAAGCAAAGGGGTCCTCTCTGATCCTCAAGACTCAACGGGAGGGTATCCCTGACGCATCTGACTTACCCTGTCTTCTATGCAGTAAATAATCCAGTGTACCTTGCCATCAAATCTTGTTAAACCACTGTTGCATTTACTATCAAACTTTGTTAAATCACTGTTTTATATCAATAAATATATTGCTGCTTCTTTCTTATAAGTTAAGTGCATGACTCCATCCATGACAAATTGCCAAAAAATAATTCTGCCACCATTAAGAAATAGCTTGCTTTTTAAAAAATCTTGGTGTTTGGCAGGAAAACAATTACATTGTCAGAGAGAAAGAGGGATCTTTTTCGCTCTTGAAAAAGCATGTCTTCAGATTTTGGCATATTTGTAAATCAAGAGAATAATGCTTTTGCAGTGGTCCAGGAGACCTGTTAATGGCTGGCTTCTAATATTTGGAGTGTTCTGATTTTTTTCAGTATACCTATAGAACTGCTTGTTCTTGCCTTTATTGTTCATTGCTAACCAAATCTTGCGTTGTGTCTTATCTTTCTGATACTCCCTTGACATGTTTATGATGTTGCTTTGTATTAATTTTTCATTATGTGCCCTTAATACCACTTCCTGTGTAAATCCTTTCATTAGGGCCAGACTGTTCACTGAAGATTTCTGTTAATTGCTGTATCTGTACCAAAAGCTCTTACTGAGATCTTCATGCAATGGAGCCTTCAGCACAGGAAAGACATGGACCTTGTGGAGAGGGTCCAGAAGAGGGCCACAAAAATGATCAGAGGAATGGAACATGTCTCCTGTGAGGACAGGCTGAGACAGCTGGGGTTGTTCAGCCTGGAGAAGAGAAGACTCTGGGGAGACGTTATTGCAGCCTTCCAGCACTCTTTAAGTAAGGGGGCCTGTAGGAAAGATGGGGACAGACTTTTTAGCAGGGCCCATTGCGATAGGACAAGGTCTAATTGTTTTAAACTAAAAGATTTTGACTAGATAGAAGGAAGAAATTTTTGGCAATGAGGGTGGTGAAACACTGGCAGAGGATGCCCAGAGAGGTGGTAGCTGCCCCATCCCTGGAAACCTTCAAGATCAGGTTGCATGTGGTTCTGAGCAACCTGGTCTAGCTGAAGGTGTCCCTGCTCATTGCAGGGGCGTTGGACTAGATGACCTCTGAAGGTCCCTTCTAACCCAAAGTATTCTGATTCTATGTTTGCTCAGGTGTAAAATATTTCTTGGAGATCTCTTCCAATGTTTTCTTACCCTCAAAGCATTGTGAAACTAATAGTTGTTCTAACTGTATTACTGCCCCAGTGTAAGTTTGTTTGGTTTAGGTGAAATAAAACAAAATGTGTTGTTACGGCCTCTTACAGACATGTCCAAAGATGTATCTTCTGAACAGACATGGAAAAGTAAAACGAATAGATGGAAGTACCAGTTTGTAACTCTGTAGTGATGCAGAATATTAAAGTGGGGGAGAATTATTTTCTTATTTCTAGGGAAATGGATGTGACAGGTGCTTTGATCTTCTTGGCAGGAAGTTTCTTAGTTACTGTGGAGGCAGTCACAGAATAATCTTGAATGTCAGCTCTTCAGCCAGGCTAGAAAAAAAGAAAGTGGAGCAGAGCAGCCACATTCTCATACATATTAGGCAAGATTGATGAATGCGAAAAATATTATAAAAAACATAAAGCTAGGGCAGAGAGTAGGAGTAAGAGGAGATTGGCCCTTTCTTTAAGAATGACCAGAGAGGTAAGGTTCATGGTTAGATGCTGTCTGAGCAGAGATCCATTCCAGGCCACAGGAAGGTTCTGTATCTCTTGATTTTCAACCTCCTCCTTGCCAGTGCTCTTTGCAGCCAATCTGGAGACTTAAACTCAGGTTTTGGGTAGCCCATGAGAAACTGAAGGAGATTTACTGGGCAGAGGCACCTCATATGCTCCAGGTCTATGTACTATAGGCAACTACCCACAAAGCAGTCTAGGTGTTCAAGGAGAAATGGGTTCAAAATAATGATTACTATTATTTTTAGTAATACATCCTGTTCCTTATTTTTGATGCCATTAACCACTGCTTTCTTTAATGTCATAGCAGTTTCCACTTGTGCACTTTGTTTTTTCACACATTTAGTTAACCGGCAGTTCATCTATCTACAAAGCTCTACCTTAGCTCACTTATAATGTTGTTGGTTTAGTACAATCCTTAGGAAAAGAAATGATAAAATACAAGAGAGTTTGAGTAAAAAAAAATGAGCTTGGAAGAGTGTCTGGAAATTTTGATACAGTGTATTGGGTTTGCCTGGCAAGGTTTCGGTAGCAGGGGCTGCAGGG
>NW_010545371.1:0-3770 GCF_000687285.1 Phaethon lepturus
GGGTCAGCAAGATGATCCGGGCAAGGCCTTAACGGCAGTCCCATCTAGAGTACCGAAACTGTTGTCCCAGCTGTGGGTTCTTCCACCTGGCGTGCAGAGAGCCGAAAGCCACCCAGAGCCGAGGTATTTGCTTTTATTCCAACTCTGCGCAGAGCCGGGTGCTACGTGGTAGCCCCACAAAGCTGGCACGCCTCGGCGAACACCCGGAAAATATTTACACACTTCGAGCAACAGTTACCGGTATTTTTTAAAAGTTGGCTCCGTTACCCTTGTTCCCATTGGTTCTCACAAGCCTCGTCTCCACTTAAAGTCACAGCGTCGTCCTTTTGGCTCCGTTACCCTTGTTCCCATTGGTTCTCACAAGCCTCGTCTCCACTTAAAGTCACAGCGTCCTTCTTTTTTCCTAGGCATGCTCAGTGAGGAGGGGGCTTTCCCCGCCCAGGGGCAGGTTTCTGTTACGCCAATTCTGCGTTAATGAGATGTTAATTAGGACAGTTCACTCAAGGTCCAGTAGTTGTGTTCCTTTTGTGATTACCTTGTTCCTTCCCTCAAGGTTGCACCTTGTTAACTGCTCACAGAGACTAAACCATACCCCCAGCTTAACTCCTTGCCTACCTTCCAAGAGATTCCCCCCTTTGAGACTTAGAGAGACAATCAATATTTCAAATAAGTCTCACTTGGATCTTTTAATTTTAAAGTCCCCATCCTTGGGAGGCTTCGGAATTTTCCAAAATTGCTCTGTGGTTTCTTCCGTTTGCCATATGTCTTGTTGGAAATTTTTCTGTCCTTTATAGGAAAGCTTTAGGTCGGAGGAGTTTACTTTCCTCTGTGGTGAGCATGCCTACCTTGCATTAGAGCTATTTGCTTCAGTATGAGCCAAAACGTAAAGTACAATGTGGTTAGAAGCTATCCACGTAAACGTGTTAGTGACAATAAGATCACAACAGGATGTCGCATGACATCAGAGGAGGGCTTCCCACCACCTATGTTCCTCATCTTTCTTCACTCGGTCCAAAACACGATGTCTGTCTTCTGCCTCATGGTGAACTGTGATTCACGTCCTTTGTCCACCATCTCAGGTACATCCCAGCAACTGGTGTAGACCGTCATGTTGTAAAAGTTTTTTTTTTCATTTAGCAGAATGAGATGCGTCCCAATGGGAGTAGGCATTTGATTTTTAACTAAAGTGTAATTGAATTGTAACAGCTGGTAAGTCGAAATAGAAGCTCCATAGTTAAACTCACGTCCTATAATGTTAATAGTTACAAACACAAGTATTTGAGTGATTACTTCTACGAACAGTGATATTATCTACAACTGAAAAATTACAGAGTCCCTATACATACCCATCCCTTCCGACTATGTATAAGTACAGTTCCAGGGATCTCTTCTGGATGTGTCTCAAAGTGACAAACTTTTTGCTCAGTGTTCAGGCGAATGTCCTGAGCTTTAATGGTGTTACTTCCCTGTTGTTCCCATACTACACATGCATCAGCTTCAACAGTCTGCCATTTGTTATTGCCTCCTTGGGCCTATGCTCCATACTCTAATGGATAGAGTGTAGTACCGTCGTGTTTTAATCCTAACGCAATGATTGGGTAGATGGTTTCTACTGATGCATTCTCTATGGTTAAAACAAAAGCCGTGGCTTTATTATTAATAGGATCATGAGTGAAATTAACTAGATACTACCACGATTGGAATTTTCTTTCAAATTTGGCTGTGTTTTCCCAGATTATGTTTCAAATTTCAGTGGGTAAGGTGCCATCTTCTCTCTCTCTTACAATTGCTGCTATTGTAGATTGCACCCACAGTTGCACTTGGATGCCACTAACAGCTAGAGAAATATTATTTTGAGCTACACCGAGTGCATCTAGGAGTAATTGGTGGTCCTTTTCAGTAATTCTTTCCCATCAAGATAATATTTTAGATAAAAACCACTGATGAGTTCCTAAAGCTGACAGGGAGGACCATAATGGATGTTCAAGTTTGTTTAGATCATGTATGGCTGTACGAAGTTTGTTTGCAAGTATTTCAGCTCCGAATCCTGTCCCTAAGGTACCAGTTACATCTCTCTTTGCTCGTTTTGAAGGGTGAGGCTTCCCTTAAGGTAAAGGTAACCATGTAAAAAAACGTACTTACGAATGATGAACAGGTTGGTTTAACTGGAGAGAGTTTAGCTTGCATTAATAGTTCTACTCGTTTGAGGGACCGTGATGGGTTAAACATCACTTGCTGTCATCCTACATATCTGATTACATATGATCCAATTTCAGAGATCAATGGGCATATAGTTTGCCTGGCTAAGTAGTAGTATGAGGTTTAGGGGTAGGTGTTAGCATGATCTTTAAGGATAGTCTGTTTCCTTTCTCTTTCCCGTTAAACATCACTTGCTGTCATCCTACATATCTGATTACATATGATCCAATTTCAGAGATCAATGGGCATATAGTTTGCCTGGCTAAGTAGTAGTATGAGGTTTAGGGGTAGGTGTTAGCATGATCTTTAAGGATAGTCCATTTCCATTATCTTTCCCTGTACCTATCCATAAGCATACTACTGCCAGAGGTGTGTCACTGAAGAAGCTACTGTTACAGTAGGGGCCTGAAAAGCAGCTTTCCCTTTCCTTTGATTGAGTTTGATTTGTCATTTTGAAGACTATAGAGGCATGTCCCTTTAGATAGTTTGTCACATTACGTTTGGCGGAGATTCTATAACCTGGATGGTGTAACAGAAATAAGGTACCTATTTGTTTTTGTCATTATATGATTACCAGTGATTGTCAACGTTAGGTTTTGTATTGGCTTTCCCATTGTTCCTGTGTTTCCATGAACTCTGACCACATATGGTATATATAGGGTGTCTGATTAGCAGTAAAAGCAAAAGTATCTTCGTTAGTATTCTTATTGTCATTGTGATGTAGTTTGAAAAGATCAGTGTTACCATAAACCATGTTATCACTATAAATAGTTCATTAGCCCATAGCGTTTTTAGAGAGTCTTAGCTTTCGTGCTCCCGTTGGTGCAGATGTCCGCTGTTCCTCTGGTGGAGCTGCCTTCACTCTCATGTAGTGGATCCAGGAGCTGATCCCTTCTACTTTTACTGCAGCGTGTGTGGTCAAGAGCACAAGGTGAGGTCCCTTCCACTTTTCTTTTAGTGGTTCATCCTTCCAGGTCCGGCTGTAAACTGAATCACCAGGCTTGAACTTATGCACAGGAGAGTCCAAGGGAAGCGGGACCTGCTGGTTGAGATACCTGTTCAAAGAGGATAATACCTGCGAGAGGGATAACAAATAATCCTTCAAAATTCCTTCACCCCTGACGTGAATCTGATCACTCCGACTACCCATCCCGTTGACAGGATACGATTTTCCATATAATATTTCAAAGGGGCTTATCCCTTCTCTCACTTGGGGAGTAATTCTAATCCTCATTAGAGCAACATCTACCCATTTAAGCTGAGTTTCTTGACATAATGTGGAAATTTGTCTTTTGAGGGTCTGATTCGTTCTATTTTCCCACTAGACTGTGGTCTCCCAGGGGTATGTAGATCCCACTTCAACTGAAGGAATCTCAACACTCCTTGGCCTATTTCTGAAATAGAGTGAGGTCCGTTATCTCAGAATAAGCGCTCAGGCATTCCAAATCAAGGAGTTCTTTCTTTCAGTAAAGTTTTAATTACTACCCTAGCTCAATTGTTGTGGCAAGAGAAGGCTTCTGGCCATCCAGAGAATGTGTCGACCAAAACAAGTAAATATTTATATTGTCCAC
>NW_010545372.1:0-39226 GCF_000687285.1 Phaethon lepturus
GTGAGGAGAGGGGCTGCCCTTCAAGGCAGGCAGCCCCAGAGAGTTGAGGGGACTGCCCGCGCCGCGTCCCAGACACGGGTGGGGCGTCCCTGCCCTCGGGCGTATCCACCGCGTTTAGATGCAAGCCGGCACCCCGTGCTGCCGCTGGTGCTCCTCGCCTCGGTGGCCCCGTTGCCTGCCCGCTGAACTACGCGGAGGTAAAAATGCTGCTGCAGGCAAGGGAAGTCTCGCTCAGCGTAGACGTGGAAAAGCGGGAACGTATATAGTATATGCGTACGGATGTCTCATGTGGCATACGGGTTTGCTGTCTCCTGTACGGCCTTCCGAATTGTGGTCCCGAGGCGGCCGCTCAAGTCGTTCTGGGAGAACATGTGCTCCAAGTACGTTCTTGCGCTGTCTGAATTGCCAGAAATACCTCCCCGTAGTAGCAGTATAATAAGTGTGCGTTTCTGCAGTAAATGCATCCTTTAACTGTTTTATACTGTTCATGTGTATGCTTTTAGTAGCGTATTTCTTGATTTCTTATCCTCTGCATTTCCAAGCAAGAATGTTTAAACAGAATTAACTTGGATATAGTACTGCCTGCAAAAAGGCAGACAATATGGTAGCTTTAAAATGCACCCGATAAAACCAGATAGACTCTTTCTTAAGTGCATTCTTGAGTGACTTTTTTTTTCCTGACAATAAGATGATCTCTTTCTAGAAAATTCAAAGTCTACTGGGAATAACAGATGTTAGCTCTGTAAATACCCTTGTAAAATGATGCTTCAGTATCATAGGTTTCTGACTTATTTCATTGTTTGTTCTATGAATGGCTAATGCTTTTCAATTTCTTGGTGTGCTGCTTCGAACATATACGCATTTTCTACAATGCAGTATCTGTTATCATTTCTCAGATATTTGGAAGCAGTTCCAAATATTTGTCTTCACCTTTTTTTGATATTTCATTACTGATGATGCTGTTAAAGACTAGCTAGAGCTTGACAGATGCTTTATGCATTAGATAAGAGATAGTATGTAGACGAATGGCCCCTGAAATGCTAGGATTAGGAACAGATAGCTACATCTTTATTATTCTTTTAAACTGTCTTCTTAAAGATTTGTGGCATGCAGCAAGAACACAGTTTAATGCTTTCAGTTTTAAGATTTCCGTTTTGCAAATCTGGGTTTACAGGGTTCCTGTGTTAGCATCGCACCCCGACTTCATATTGGCGGATCGTTAAATATCCTCAGCTAACCTCAGTTTCCAGCAGCCGGGCACAATATAGCTAATACATCAGCTGGCGATAGCTTAGTTTTGATGGCTATATAGTTGGCTGTGGAAAGCCAGTTTGCATAACCATATTTAATTTGCTATTATTTTGTTAATATAGCAGCATCATATTAGGTCTCTTGGGGCTCCAGCTGAGGCCAGTGACAGGGAACTTGTTCACTTACAAAGTTAGTGGCAGCACTTACTACAAGAGGATTTACTAACAGTCACTGTGAAGGAAGGAAAAAGAAGACTGAGAACTGGCACACCAAAACTGAAGGTACAGTGTTGTGTGGAAGAGCTGGGGGAACAGCCTTGGGATCAAAATAGGTACCATAGTGCCATACTTGCTGGGAAAGAGAATCATAGAATCATAAGGAATCATAGAATCATTTAGGTTGGAAAAGACCTTTAAGATCATCAAGTCCAACCATTAACCTAGCACTGCCCAGTCCACCACTAAACCACATCCATAAGCACCACATCTACGTGTCTTTTAAATACCTCCAGGGAGGATGACTCAACCACTTCCCTGGTCAGCCTGTTCCAATGCTTGACAATCCTTTCGGTGAAGAAATTTTTTCCTAACATCCAATCTAAAACTCCACTGGTGCAACTTGAGCCTGTTTCCTGTTGTCCTATCAGTTGTTGCTTGGGAGAAGACACTGACATGCACCTTGCTACAGCCTCCTTTCAGGTAGTTGTAGAGAACAATAAGGTTTCCTCTCAGCCTCCTTTTCCCCAGACTAAACAGCTCCAGTTCCCTCAGCTGCTCCTCGTAAGACTTTTGCTTGAGACCCCTCACCAGCTTAATTGACCTTCTCTGGACATGCTCCAGCACCTCAATGTATTTCTTGTAGTGAGGGGCCCAAAACTGAACACGGTATTCGAGGTGTGGCCTCACCAGTGCCGAATACAAGGGGACATACTTGGGTCTTGAGGAATCTGATGTCCTTGTCGTGGGAATAGGCTCTAGACAATAGTAACGTCTGCAAGCTCCACCTTTAGGTAGCCTGAAGTCTACCGAGACCCTTGGGACTTGTTTTGCCAGCTGATCCTATGTGGCTTGCAGCTCGGTGCCTTATTTAGGGCTTTGGAATCAATTATCAAAGGGTCTGCTGGCTAGGGACAGACATGTCAGTAGAAATCAGGCTGCCCTAATATGGTTCCCATTGATTTAGCCAAGGTCATGCAGTCTTGCATGTAAGTCTATAGCAAAGCCAGAAATTAAATCCAGAACCCTAAGCTCCTCTGTATTAGCTTAACTATAGCTTCATCTTCCTGTCTCTCAGTAGCATTGACAAAGATTTTTCTGTTTACTGAAGCTAATCAGAATTTTCATTATGTTGCTGTAATCAAAAAAAGTAGATTTACAAAACAGATGTCATGCACAAAATATAATTATTTGGGGTGAAATACTTTGGCTTTTTTTGGTAATCTTTAAAGGTAAAACATGGTTTGGACTATTTATCTAGTTTCTGTTAATGGAACAACATTTCATGAATATTATTGACAACAGAATTTTAGGAAAAGAAAAATGCACCAATGTCAGATAGGTTCAGTGAAAGGCTTTGTTGTTGTTCTTAAGGAAATCAGTTTTGTTCAGTGTTTCACCAGCTCTCCATCTGCTCAGACTGTGGAAAATACACAAACAAGAGGCCAGAGCTTCTAGCTCTTACTGAGTCCTGTGCTACAATCTAATAGCAGAAGGCTCCATCAGTAGCTGTTGACCATATGTTGGTTTATCTGGCAAAGGAAATACACAAGTGGCTTATAGGGTCAGGACTGCTTTAGTAATCCTAGGGACTGATGAGTTAGTATGTATGCCATTTTGAAGCCATTATACTTTGCTTATATACAGTTTATGATATAGCTGTAAACATGTGAAATTGAGATAGTGCTTGGAAATAGTTATAGATAATGGTGAATTGGGAGTGACCCAGGAAAAAGCTGGTCCAATACTGGTAGAAAACTGAATGTACCATACCAGCCTTACTGGGAATAATGTAATAAGCCTAATGGAAAATGGCTCTGCTTTAATGTGATTTCTACTGATGGATGGCTAAATAATGATACTCCTTATGTCTTTAATTATTCTTAACACCTGTGTCCAATCAATGGCAACAGCTTTTGGGAGCTGCTGGACTAGGAGAAGCTTATGCCTAAAACCCAGAGACTCATTTAGACATGTAAGTATGTGAATGTGCATGTATGCTTATACACATGCATACGATAGAACTGTAATTACAGAAAACCTTTTTATCATGATGCATAATTTGAAATGAGGTGTGCTACTGCTCGTGAAGAAATGAAGTCACAAGTTTCATCTTTCATGTAACTGTAGTATAGAATGGGCAGGAGGAATGGGACACTGAGATTTACAGTAGCTGCAAATGTAAAATGGAATACCATTCTCTATAACGTTAAATAATTGGAGCTTATGCAACGGATTTTTTCCTATGAACATTGCATCTGTATCTTATTTATGAAACAGTGTGCATCTGTCCCAACTTTCCTTGAACCCTCCTGTACTATGGCATTTTTTGTACCCTACTTGAAAATTAAAATTCTCCTCCATGAACTTAAACTACAGAATTAATGAATAAGCACATTATTTCATGGTATTCCCTCAGTCACCATGCCAAGAGCTAGATTAGCTGTCTGTTAAGGTCAATGATTTCAATGGTATTAAATCAGTCCCGAAAGTATAGTATTGAGTCCAGGTTCATTTAGTAGTTTGTTGTGTCTTATGATGCTAACCCCCGATTGTACATGACCTGTCCATTTGCTTTACTCCTAAGTGATGTACAGTAGCTCTCTTAATACCATCTTGTATCTGTTCTGAGTGAATGTGCATTTTGCATTCTTGGGTCAAAGCCCACAAATTAATGCATTTTTGCAAAACTGGTAATTTGAGAAAGTGAGCTATTTACATTACTAATGAAGCTGTCTCTCCCATGTTGATTATTTTGCCAAATAATTTTCTGAGTTCTGTGTGGAAAAATGTCAGTTGTTGGGCAAATGTCAGCTTCAAGTCCAGCCTGTTCGTGAGAATTCTTGCATTTAATGCCCGACAATAGGTCAGAAGAGCAAGTGCTGGATATGGTCTCTACCTGCCTGGAGGTGTGGGTTTTTTTTTATAGATAGCATTTTGGATTTTCCTTGCAGCACTGGATTTTCATAACTGCCCATTACCTTGTAGGGAATATGATGTCTGACTAGGCCTTTGGCTTAATGAAGAGCCGGCAGTGAATTTGCAAATGAGTTCAAGGACAGCTTTCTTGTGTGTATGTTCATTGAGTTCTCCTCTTTCAAATTCTTTAACACTTACCTCCCGTGGTATATGAAATCAACCAGAAAGTTAAATTGAGTTGTTCATTATTTTATTTGCTTAAAGGATTCTGTATGTACAGAAGAAGGTCAGGCTTCTCATTGCATCTGTTTATAAAGTACATTGCACGCATTGTGGGTTTTCTGTCTCCTCCTGTTCTGCGTGCCTCTCCCACTGTATGCATACCACTCTTTTATCCTCTTCTATTTCCAGCACTCCTGAATCCAACACCTCCTCTTGCTGGGACACCAGTATGCCCCAGTCCCTTTCCTGGCTGGTGGAAGGAGCTTTGTTCATTGCTGTGTGCATCCCCTTTCTCTGCCACATGTCAGGGGCTCCATCTAGGTTTTTCTGTGGCCCATTTCCCTCGTGCTATAATCCCTATTAATCTTTCCATGCCAGGGACACTGTGCCCCAGGGTTTTCTTCTGTTACGGGTAACAGTTGTTTGATCCATTGACTGCTACAGCAGCTTGGCTGTGAACCAAATATAGAGGGTACAATGTAAACCCCACTTTTCTTGTTTGTCTGATTCTCTACTAAAATTAATAGACTTCTGCTCATCAGCATCTAGAATATTCTTTGACCAAACTCAGCACTCAAAAGTTATTACACTTAAGGCAAAGTAGGGCTCGAACCAGTAGGGATGTAGACGCATGTAATTTTTCTTTGACTGTGAAAATGGTTTAAGGTTTTCTTATCTCTGGCCTCTTGTTTTTTCCCCGTACAGTCAGTCTGTGGGACCATGTTATAAAAACATAGTGGCAAAATGTCTTGATTTAAGAAATACACTGCAAAGAAAATGTACCAAATGACTATGCCTTATGTGAAATCTTGCTTTGTTTGTCTTGTGCAATCCTACCCTTCACATTTTCCACAGACTACAAAAATCTCTTGGCAGCAAGGTTGTATTTACTGGTAAGATTGGTTTCTGGTTTGTTAAGCATTACTGTACTGCTCAATAATACTTTTATTATTCAATA
This sequence comes from Phaethon lepturus, assembly GCF_000687285.1. NCBI lineage: Eukaryota > Metazoa > Chordata > Aves > Phaethontiformes > Phaethontidae > Phaethon > Phaethon lepturus. The sequence continues at coordinate 5,566 of NW_010545372.1, forward strand.
TAAAGATTATTCTTGCTTGACAAAGGTTACGTGGCTACACGTGACCTATGCTTGCACGGGCATCCTGCAGTCTGTGGACATCTAACCCACCAGCTAACATAGCTGCAGTTACCTGCTATAGCAGTCAGTGAGTAGGTGACAGGTCTGCATGGAGGTATGTTGGTTGAACATTATGGCAGGGAATCGCTGTGCCTGTGTCCTCTGTTACCTGCCTGTAAGCATACCCCAGTCATGGCTTGGTAAGTTGTACTTTTTCAGTGCCCTGTCTTGCTGCTTAACCTCCTAACATGTATTAGTGGCCTCTGCGTGATGTGACAGACTGGTAAGCCTAAGCGCAAGGCATCCAGTTCTTCCCACCTACCCAGAAATGCGTAGGTCCAACACTGCTGACAGTCAGTCCTGATTTGCAAAGTCATAAATGAGAGGAGAATCAGACTGAAATGTTGCCCAAGGATGTGCTCAAGCTGTGGGAGTTTCTAGGCTGGGAGCTGTCAGACACAGTGATGTGAGCCAGCTGCGGTGGATTGCAGAGGTTTGCCCTGGTAAAGGATAGTCGGAGATGGCCTTACACCACTGTAGCGAAGGCTCCTCAGGCAACATGAGCATCCATGTGGATGTTTGTGTGTTAAATTAGTTGACTTGCCTTAATTTCCAGTGTTCTCATATGGAATTCCTCTTGAGACTTTTGTTGGTATTATTTTGTAACAACAGTTTTGCAGTTGCAAAAGAGCTAGATTCTGCTATTCTGGATTTACAGTCCTGTTCTCTTTGCAGAATTTTGGTGCCGTGAGCTTAATCTATTTTCATTTAAAGAATGAATGCACATGTTACTGGCCCAGAGGCATGCCTCAAGAAATCATGAGATTGTCTTGAAAATCAAGATATTTTTACACAAAATAATTTGGGATTATTTTTCGTTTACCTCTGGTTTTTGGGGCAATATTATGCTCACTTACAAGCTCTTCCCTGTGACATGGAACAATAGGAAACCTCTGTTAGTTTCATAAACGTGGATGAAAAAGTTAGTTAATGTCTTTAAAATAAGAATACGGTATTTAACTTTTTCTCTTTTACAATAACATCACAGTTACTTGGTTTCTCTAATTTATAAAGCTCAGATATTGTTATCATGCCAACTGGCAAGAAAGAATGGACTTCTGTACTCAAACAGAAAGGGAACAGCAAACTGCATTGGGTGATGGAGATACGTTTGAGCTGTCCTTTTAGGGACTGATGTACAGGGTCCATATTTGGATCTAATTTCATGATCTTGGTGACTGAAGCCATGTTCCTTCCACCGATTAGAAGAGTAAATACTCTGCTTAAACTCACTCCATTGAGGACCACTCGGGTGCAGAAAGTAACACCTGTAGACAAGTGTTTGTCGGGGTTAGGGCCACTGTGTTCCTGTGCTTTGAACCCCCTTTTGAAATGGGTCTGTTTTTTTTGTTTTATTTATATACAGCTCAAAATACCTTCTTGATATTGAATCAGTCTTAAATTGCTGGGTGCAGAAATTATAAATAAAAGCATCAAATAATAAGTAATTGAAGACAGTGTTAAGTTTGCCACTGATGCATTTGACTTGATTTCAGTGGGAGTTGAATTGAATAGGTCCTTACGTGCCTCAAACAGGAAATAAAGGTGGAGAAGAAAAATGCGTTGTTAAGGAAAACACATTTTTGTTATCTAGCTAGCAGCGTTTCTTTCATGAGCCTTTTATCAAACCAGTGAAAGAGATGTTACTAGAGACAAAACAACTGGTTCAGAAGAGGAAGAATTTTCCAGCTACCTAGGAAGTTTTGCTGTATCTCTTGCAAATGTAGCATAATTGCTCCCTTGCTGTGAAGTAGTGCAAAACTTAAGCAACCTGCTTTTTGAAAACAGGCTCAGGGGAGGAAAAAAAAAAGAAAAAAAGGTTTTACCCTGTGGAAACAATGTATTCTGGACATGTGAAATCACTGTTGACTGGATTAGATGATAATGACCTCAGAGACTAAAGAATTAGAAAATTATGTAAATTGGCCAAACTCAACATCCAGTCATTCTCATTTCATGTTAATGTTCATCTTTCATAGTGAAGATACTAATGAAAGGAAGCAAAATGCTTGAACATTGGACTGAATTAGATCAAGCACACGTTATTTTTCATTGTTATTATTCAGTCTTTTATTAAATGAAGACTTCTCTTGTTGAGTACAGTAGGGATTCATATACCCTATGCTGAGGGGAAGGAACTACCCTCTGCATTGTCCCATCAATGCTGCTTTAGAAGTGATGCAAGGTGGTACACTGGGCATGTGATATGACTTTTTGGCTAGAGATTCTGTGACCTTGGATAAGTCATATAATCTTCTGGACATACAATCCACATTTTCCACTGGAGCCATGTGGAAGAATTTTTCATGTAGAATTTTTCATGTATAATTACAAGAAATTCTTTTGGACAAAGTGTGTCACCATTTATTTTTTTATAGAGAAACTAGCAAATTATGGTTTTGTAATTGAACTAAGCTTCTCAGTATTAAAGCTGAGCACATAATCCTAGTACGTAGGAATGCATTTTTCCTCTCCATGGGAGGAAGCAATGAACAGAGGGTTAATAATGTGAAGCACCCAGCATCTCTTTGACCCTATTCAGAGTCTCTGTAACACCTTGTAGAATCCAGGAAGGTGAAGCACAAGAGTGGAAATAATTATGGTTCTGTATACCAAAGTCTTTTACAGACTCTTACAAAAGGAATAAACCATTCACGTCATGTCTTAATGCTGTAATATGTTGCAGATTCAGAAGCAAGAGAAGTGTTTTGCTGTGTGTGCGTGCAGACAAGACAACATGGCAGAGGAAACGGTCCATCATAATGTCTCAGCCAAATTAGGCTGTAGGCTTAGGAAAGCCACTGTGAGGGGGGTGAAGGAGTACTGAGGAACATCAGGGAAGAAGCATATCATGGTGCTGAAAGTGTGGAGGAGAGATTTAGCTGCTTAAATCCGAGGCAGTGGCTGACATAGTAAAGAATAAAAAGTAAGAGGAAGAGCGCTAGAAAAACAACTGAGGGGGGATTTTTGTGTCAAAATCCATCTGTAATTTAAAAAAATGCAAGCTGATTTCATATGCTTTTATGCACCTGCTGTTTATAGTGCAGGATGTGAAAAGCCATCATCCCTTGTAAGGCTGCAAGTTCTAGATACTGTATAATGACATTAGATCACCATATGGGATATAGACAATGGTGCTGAATTAGCCCTTTGCTGCGTGAGTAATAAATTCATCTAAGGCAACAAAATAAGACAAGCGTGAAGCAGGTGAGATGAGAATCATGTTCAGAAGACACCCACTGGCTATACATGCAGCAGTCCAGATTTGGCAGTACATTGGCCGCTTTGCAGTGTTCTGTTGATGCAAGGCAATCACAAACCCAGGTTAACCATCCAGTTAAATGCCGGTTTACTGCTGATCAGGGTTGCCAAAGTCACACAGAACAGCTACAGGCATTGCTAAAATTGGATTGCTCTAAGCATAGATAGCTGTAGTGCACATTAAAGGTGATCAATGTCGGTGCTTCTACTGGATCACCAGTGCTTTCTGTCAGAAATGGTGTGTTCTCTTCAAGGATTTTTCTGCAATACTGAGAAAACCCATGGTGATATAGATTGGCTGATCCCATTTTGTTTTCCCAATTAGATGTATTTCCATTTCTAATTCTGAAAAGCAGCAATAGAAATAGAATAGACATGTCTATAGTTTGCCTAAAACTGCAGTTCAGTAGACAGAGGGGATGACTGTGTGCTAAATATGAGTGGGGGCAAGAATGGTTTTGCAAGGAATGGTTAGGGCAGTTGTAATTTGAGGGGGACTCTGTTTGAGACAAAATGCTTTACTTCCTGACCTTAGACAACCAACAGCTGACTATAACAGGCTTTATAGTTTGATGCATGGACGTTAAACAATGTTTCTTGAAATTATGAAACAAAAATGTGCTGATGCGCTTTTTTTTTTTTTTGCATTTATAACCATCTGCAGTGGTTTCACATCATACTGTGGTGTGCTGCCTTCTTGCAGTTTAACCACCTAGTATATGCAAATGCACATTAATGTGTAGGCAGGTTTTGCCTAACAATTTTCCTGGAAGGGATCGCAACTGAGGCATAGAATTGCATTTTGAGTAGTGAGGGACATCTTCTGATACATGCTTACCATATGGGGAGAGGAACATGTTCACAGCAAAAGGTATGAGAACTACCTCAATGCAAGTTTCTAGTATAGATGCCTTATTCTCTTCTGCCTTCTGATCCTATTTCAATCAGCAGAGCTCACTATGAGGCTCTGCATTTAGCCACAGACCATATTACAACTCTGTGGAACAGAACACAGAAAGTGATACGGTTGTCCTAGAAATTAGTGGCACTAAGGGTAACTGTGCACTTCTCTTCAACATAATGAAGTTCTTGAAAGTGATTTTAAAAAACAATTACTTTGTCATTGCAGCAAAGTTCTTTTCTGCATTGTTATCCTTGGTTACAGTGTTGTCACCGGTATGAAAATGAAGGGCAATTGGACACAGTGGGTGGATTTTCTGGTGGAGATTAACTGAGCTCCTGCTATGGTAATGTACAATGCAATTTAGGCATGTTTTTGGTATAAGCTTTAAAAGGTTCAAGAATAGGACTGCAGAGGAAGCAGGAAGGCAGGATACAAAGGAGATGAGATTGGGGTTAGGGCATGTACCTTCTTAGGTATGCTCCAGAGAGGTGAGATTTGAAAATTTGCTAATACACCTTTTCCCCATGTCTGTGAGGAGGTATCATGGTTAGTTTACATGGCCAAAGTTTGCCAGATAATTTTTGGATGTTTGAGACAGAATCTTCCCTGTAGCATATATTAGACAATAAAAGTACTCTTCCTCTGTGAACTACTGTCCTGTTGGCCAACCCTCTGGTATGACTGCATGATCCTACGTGCTCGCACTATTGTCATGAAAGGCACAGTGTGTCTGAATTGGGTCATGAGGACGTTCATCAAAGGGAGGAGCCTGGGGAAAGAAGGTAACAACTGAATGTACTGGGTTGACTTTATACCTGATGAACCTTGAGTAAGTGTGGGAAGGGTGAAAAGGGATGTCATTCTGTCAGATCATTGTAAGGGAGCAAGCAGGCTTATCTGTTATTTTCATGTTCCTGACATGTTATCCTCTACGCTGTTTGTTTTAGCATGATAGGTGCTGTGCTTTCCTACACCAGGGGAGCATGTTTGGTTGGAGAGTAGAAACTGAAAGAGAAATCATCTAAGGGTATGGGTAGATGCCGTCTTTTAAAAGCATCTGCGCTAGTGCAGGATATTAGTGTCCTTATCCTGCTGCTTGTCATTTCTCTTAAAGAACCACTCGCAGAGTATTTTGTCTGAATGCATTCTAGTTTGTCCGAGGCAAAATTTGCTAGGTGAGTTGATGCCAAAAATAGAAACTCCTTAAGCTAATTTGTCTGATTTAATTTTAAGTGAATTGGAGTCACTTCACACAAACTGCTCCATTGGTGATAACCTCTGGTGCAGACCTCATGAGCATCCATAGACATGGACATATTTTACTAGCCCAGCTAAAGCTTAAAGAGTAGAGTAAAATACTTTTCCCTTTAAATATCTGATACCAAGAAATTATTATCTACCAACCAATATCATCTGCCAGTGAAGGACCTGTAACAAAATCTGGGACACCTAAATGTGATGAAATCATGGTTGTGGAGACAAGTTTGAAGATACAAATCATAAGTCATCAATCAGAAGGCAAATAAAGACAAACCGGTGTCGTCTTGTTTTTAATCCCCAGATTTTGAGCAATCTGGACCTGAATCATAGTTCTTAGGGCTTTTAGTATACTACTTACCTAGTCCTTGCTGCGGTGCATGTGAGGATGTTGTAGCTTATTAAGAGGGATAGAAAAGAAACACTTTTTGCCCAGCTGTCCTCAACAAGAGGCCTTTGCCTTGTGGACCTCTGCCTGCTGGGACAGTTTGGGGTAGCCACAGGTTAGATGCAATTGATTATGGATTATGTGACTCGAGGTATTTTTCTTTTCGTTTTATAAAGTCTAAAGTAGGCAACATAGACAATCCAGTTATCCACATCACCATGGCTATGCTAGTAAACCTAACTATGACAGAGGCTCCGACAGGCTGTCATCAATGCTATTTCCTTGCTAGTAGTTCCCTGACAGTTTTGCTGTCCCCCAGACAGTGTGCTCCCCAGCATGGTGTGCGAGAGAACTGGGGCCAGGGACTGTTCCCAGGAAGCTGTGGATGAAGCTGCCTTGCTTTGGGAAATTGATCTCTGTGGATGTGGTTTTGGCTGTCCCCCATGTCCTCCCAGAGAACAGGCCTTGGTGTGTTTTCTTTGCTGATGTTGCTCTAGCATTAGGATCCAGCATGCTCAAAAGTGTCAGTAAGCCTTTTTCTCTGAGCTGCTTCTGTCGATGTTAGGTGTGAAACATACTGCATCCCCTGCCTTGCTGTATGGAAGTGGAGTGCCTCAACAGTTGGTGCCTGGTCTGAGGTGCACTGTGGTTGATATTGCCCTTTTCATCCTGTCCTCTATGGAGTAGTTAATATGCTAATATAAGGGAGAATTAGGACTCAGGCCATTTTTAAAAAATAGTACTAACGCATTAGCCAAAAATAACACTGTTTTGTAACCAGTTTATTAAAGCAGTGCTTTAAGATACTGTATTATACATAGTAGCAGTAATTCTATGGATAATGTGTGTAAACAATTCAGTGACAGCTTTTTTACCAAATGGGAAGTACATTTTAGTCCTAAACAGAATACAGTTTTCATAGTTCGCTGTTTACAGCCTCTGGTGAAACACATTTGAAATATGGACCCATTTCTATGTTCTCTGATGTAAGTCTAGCGAAAGACAAGCAGAATTTAGCATATGTTTTAAAAGCCAGTAGCTGCAAGTGAAAAATCAACTGATTAATAAGTCTAAAAAGCCAAAACCCTGTTTACTGAATGTTACTGGAAATCGTGCAGTTAACACTTGTTTTAAATCCAATCTTACTTAAGCTGTTACCATCAGTTTCAAAAGATCTGGATTCAGTTTGCTCATGTTCCACAGACTTCCTTGGCAGGTTACTATTGAACTTCAGGGGATTTAGGCCATGTAAAAGATACATTAATCTTAGAGGATGAATATTCAGTCCTTTCTGAAAATTGTGCCCTCTAATACATATTTAATTGGGCAGTCAAAAATATTGGCAATATAACATCACAATTTCAGCCTTTATTCTGAATCCCGACTCTCATCTAGGAAGAGAAGAATTGGAAAATATGGTACCAAGGTCTATACATTATTTTTATTATTAAAGCCCTAATTGATAATGAAAATCCCTATTCTTAAGCCCATTGGAATTCCAAGATGTAGGAGAACTTAGAACATACAAACCTCAAGAGGGGATATTTTTATAGTTTGGAAGTTGTTTTCTTCTAATGGAAGAATCTAATTTTCCCTCCTTTATGGTAAGTATGAATCTGTCATACTTACCTGAAGATATACAGTGAAATTGGTGAAATGGGAATGAGCTTGCAGGCAATTAGAACAACTATGTGGGGAATTGCTTTATAGCAATAAATCAGTAGGCCCATCTGACAGCTCTAGCAGCCCTCATTTTTAATGAGCACTTACGTATACCGATGCCATAAAAAAACTTTATGAGTCATTAATGGGTCTGTTGCATTGTATTTGCTGAAGCTTGATTGAGCATTGGTAGAGCAAACAAAGTGCAACTAATTGGGAGTGCTAGAAGACTTCTAATACTAACATTAGTATTTCTTTATTTTCCCATGTGGTTTTCAAAAAAGGCATGAATAAAATGAATATACCAAAGACCTCTGCATCCTTGAGCTACATGTTTGTCCCATGTTAGCTGATACGGAGAGGAGAAAGCTGAAATAAACTATATTAGAAACTATGCAGGGAAGCAGAATTTCACAGGAAGCTTTATGTTTTCATATCTACCACTTCACTTTGAACAAATCTGTGAGGTTCAGTGGCTGCATGGGAGTGTGCCAGTGGCCAGAAAGTGGTGAGAGAAGCCAGGTAACGGTTGCAGTAAAGAATATTTCTCCTTCCTACAGAGACTAAATTTGATGTCAAAAAGCATCTAATGCGTAGAAACAGAAAGGAGTAGCTGTGGTGTTTCAAAGTTCTGGCTATCTTGCTTATGTTGCCTGGTTGCTGCTGCAGCAGTTACCAATAAGCAGAGGCAGTATGGCCATGAAGTGACTTTGCTATTGTTGCTGAGGCATTGGCCATAAAAAAGGGTACAAATGAACAGTTCCCGTTCATCACAGGGACTGCTGTAGGGGTCCTAGTATTCTTAGTGAGTCCTGATATCTGTGCATCGTTAGGCATCATGGAAAAGGACAGTGCAGCCAGCTAGCACATTTTCAAACTGCTGTCACTGGGCTGCTTTTATACATGCTCTTAGGCAGAGTAGAAATGCAGGTTCACAGATAATTTAAAAAGCTCTCCTAAAATCCTGCAAGTTCTGGCAGTACGTTATCATTGTTGTTTCCCATCCCATCAACAGAGCTCAGAGGGTTGTGGTCAGCAGTGCAGAGTCCAGCTGGAGGCCTGTAGCTAGCGGTGTTTCCCAGGGATCAGTACTGGGTCTGGTTTTGTTCAACATCTTCATCAATGACCTAGATGAAGGGTTGGAATGTACCCTCAGCAAGTTTGCTGATGATACAAAACTGGGAGGAGTGGCTGATACACCAGGAGGCTGTGCTGCCATTCAATGGGATCTGGACAGACTGGAGAGTTGGGCGGAGGGGAAGCTCATGAAATTTAACAAGGACAAGTGTAGAGTTCTGCACCTGGGGAGGAACAACCCCATGCATCAGTACGGGTTAGAGGTTGACCTGGTGGAAAGCAGCTCCATGGAGAAGGACCTTGGAGTCCTGGTAGACAATAAGTTACCCATGGGACAGCAATGTGCCCTGGTGGCCAAGAGGGCCAATGGTATCCTGGGGTGCATCAAGAAGAGTGTGACCGGCAGGTCGAGAGAGGTTATCCTCCCCCTCTACTCTGTGCTGATGAGGTCTCATCTGGAGTATTCTGTCCAGTTCTGGGTTCCCCAGTTCAAGAGAGACAGGGAACTTTTGGAGTGAGTCCAACGGAGAGCTACGAGGATGGTTAAGGGACTGGAACATCTCTTGTATGAGGAAAGCCTGAGAGACCTGGGGCTCTTTAGGAGAAGAGAAGGCTGAGAGGGGACCTTATCGATGTCTATAAATATCTGAAGGGTGGCTTTCAGGAGGATGGAGCCAGTCTCTTCAGTAGTGCCCAGTGACAGGATGAGGGGCAATGGGTACAAACTGCAGCGCAGGAAGTTCCACCTCAACACAAGGAGAAACTTCTTTACTGTGAGGGTGACTGAGCACTGGAACAGACTGCTCAGAGAGGTTGTGGAGTCTCCTTCTCTGGAGACCTTCAAAACCCAACTGGATGTGTTCCTGTGCAGCGTGCCCTAGGTGATACTGCCTTGGCAAGGGGGTTGGACCAGATGATCTTCAGAGGTCCCTTCCAACCCCTACCATTCTGTGATTCTGTGATCTCTCTCCAGATATTGTGTGATAAACTGGAACACTCTTGTTTTCTCCTGAGGCATTGTATTGACATAACAGAAGAGCTTGTCAGGGAAGAGCATTTCTCAGGTACAGTGCAGTGAAGTTCCTCAGATGCTGACTGGCTCCATTTTAATTGGAATTGGATAAACATAAATGAATTCCACATCTGATTTGGCAATATGACCTTGGAGGTAGCAGGGCCAGCAGTCTTCCAGGATGAAGTGTGGATCTGCCACAGCTGGAAGAAAGAAGGGTAGAATTGGTGGGTATTTAAGACTGTTGCATCTGTTGCCTCATGCCCAAAGGCTGATAGATGAATCTTGTTTGTCAGTGACTGTTTATTCTTTCTACCATCCCAAGTGAGGCATGCACATACATGTGCATACATTCAGCAGCACAAGGAGAAAATGATAGAAAGCACTGAAGATACACAAGGTCCACCAGTTGTCTCAAGAAAAACCTTGGCTTCATATGCATACATGCTAGCTTTTCCGCTTAGTGACCTAATTCTTTAATTTAACTTAAAAGTGAGTAACACTCAAATGACAATAAATAGTTGGCAGCCAGGCCAGAAATCTAGGGAGTATAAAGGTTAAATTCTGCTTTTTTTTTTTTTTTTTAAGCTTCCTTCATCTTTTTCTTCAACAACTGTCATTATTATCTCTTTTACTAAGAAAGTTTCTATGGCATTTAGATCTGGCGAAGTTTTGTGATAGACTGGCATTATCAAAGGTTATTCCCATAATCTCCTTTGAAAATCTCAGTTTCAGCAATTTACTCTAGCTTTCACCCATAAAATGGTGGTTCTTGCACATCATCAGACATCAATTTAAGTTAGTTGGTACAAATGACCAATTTCTGTATGCTTTATATGCAGGTGGGGAATCGGGGGCTACAGCAGAAGACTCACATTCACCTCCCACAGTGGCAAATTTAATAAATTCTGCTAGCTCCAGTCTAGGCCTGGGCCTCTCATCACATGCATAGGTACAGTACCTCAGTTTGTTTGGCTTTCCAGCCAGCTGGTGTTCCCAGGAGCTAGAAAATCTTGCCCTAGCATCTAGGTCTGGAATCTGGGCTGCCATTTCTCTGTGGCATGGTTAAGCCATCGTTTCTAAACCAAAAGAACATTAAACTCTGTTGATATCTGTAATTTAATTTGAGTTGTTTCTAATCCTCTTAGAGATGTGAGGAGGTTTTTTATATCTGTATATATATAATTTTTTATATATATAAAGGCTTTTAGCTATTTTTTTCTTTTTAAACAAATAGGCACATGGTGTTTTATATATTTTTTTAAAACAGATCAGGTCAATGATAATTTTTTTTATATGGGGCTCTTGGCAATGTGCGTGTGGAATAAATGATAATTGATTAAGGGTGATGAGCTAAAAAATCCTAGTTCCCTCAAAAGTTAAATCTCTAGTTTTCATTTGCATTAAGACTCTGAAAATCCTAAGCACAGTAACTTGAATCATAATGTGGAAGAAAATCAGGTTAATGTAGTGGGTGACAAAAGTGAAAACTAGCACAGAGTTCATGAGTGGGGGAATTCAGTATCAGTGGTCATACTGCAGGTGTAAGGAAGAGAAATTCTAACCTGCTGGCTGGCCAGAAGCTGGATGTCTAAAGTGTCAGCTTGCAGTCCTCCCCTTTGTAGAAGAGATAATGCAGAAATACTGTTTGCTGTGTGAATTGGAATAGGATGCTGGAATACATGCAGCACTACATACATAGCTACAGTAATTTGTGTACGTGCATGCTAATAATTAGCACTGAGGTTCACAGATTTAAAGCACTGTTTTAAAGAACCTGTACTTGGTGGAGATTTTTCTGCCTTGAGTACCTGTCATGTGCCCAGCATTACTCTTTCAACGAATCACTATTTTTGATGGAAGCACACTTAGATGAAGACAAGGAAGACTTCTGAGCTTCCAGTGGTCCACTTCCTTCTGAATCGGAACCCTCCTACATTAATATGTCATTTCCTATCTCTGTGGTGTTCCATGGACCTGCTAGCAATCAAGCCAAATCTAGTACCTGGTCACAGGCCTGGGCAGAACTAGCTAAGGCCATGGGGGGTGTGCTCCCTGGTCCTCACCACCTACTCATCTGGTGGACTTTGTGGAGAGCTGGTAGGAAACATGCTGCTCTCCTGAACTTTCAGCATAGTTCTACCTCAACCCTGTGGCCCTTCTGTATTCAGAGGCACAATGAAGATGGCAGCTTTTTCCTAGAGAGCAGCTGAGTAACGAAAAATGAGTAAGTCCTGGTGGTGTTGTTTATCCTCATACAGTTATTCTTTTTCCTTTTATAGAACAAGGTTGCTCTAATAGCATTTTTCTTTGCAAGCAGAATTGGAAATACAGAAATAAATTATAGAGAACCAGGGTGTCTCCTGTCAGAATAAATATTTAATGAAAACAAGGGTTGTGCTCATTCAGAGTCACAAGAACTGATGCTGAAATACCATATGTATGTTAATTTTAATATATAAAATATATGCTTGGACTTAAAAATGCAGAGTGAACAGCCTCAAGGGCAAGTGTGTATTAAGTTTGTGACAGCTGTCTCTGTGGTTGATGATAATGTAAAAGTTCCTGATTTTTCCAAGCCATTTTAATTTACCCACCAATCAGTCAGGAAACAGAGGAATCTTAAAAGTACTTAGTCTCCAAAGCAATTCTTGGAGACTTGTAGTCTTTTACATTGTATCCAGACTGTGTTCACTCTAACCACCCTCTAAAGTATGTCAGCTTTTTTTAAAATCTTCCTAGCTCAATTTGAAAAAAAATCTGAATAATGATGCACTGGTTTTCTTTGTGTTGGAACAACATACAGAATTTGTACAAAATGTGTCTGTTAGTGTGTACAGTTCATGCTAGTTGACATGAATTAACTGGTGACTATTACAAGTTACTTGCAATTTACAAGTTATTTTCAAGTTAAAATGGGAATGAAAAGCATGATCTCAGAGTTTGCAGCTCATCCCATCCAAGGACATGGGATGTTGAGGCAGGATTGGGCTTTGTAAAGAGTTCTAGAACAAGTACTTGTTCCTTTAGGCAACATGAGAGAGAGAATAAATCCTGGTCTCATTTTCCTTGCCACTCAAAACTCTTAAATAATTGGTCAATCTGTTGCTGTATCCAGGATGTCCCATGCCTGTGTGACTTGTCATCTAAACTGTGGGGTCCCTTCCCTGCTAGCTTGCTTTAATCTCTCTTCATTCTGTTCCTCCATCTCACTGAAATGCTGTGCCTTTCTCTTCATAAGCCTCTGTCAAATATCTCTGAACAGTTGTTTTGCCTGTTTTGAGGGTTTCTTACCTGCCTGAAGGTAAAGTTATTTAAAATAGCTTCCCTGTTCAAACTTCTATTTGGAATACCTACTAATTTTCTAAAGTGCAGTCATTAAGGCTATAATATCTAATGGTTGCTTTGTAAATGTCCTTCGACTGGAGAGAGGAACGTAATTGGGAACTCTAAAGCTTATGACTAACTCACTAAGCATTGGTGTGTTCAGTGGTTTATCCAGTCCATAATGTGGAGGTATAAATAGACTCTCAAATCATTGCGTAACAGTAGAATTGCCTACAGTTTAGAATAGGGGACACTGGCAGTCTCCAGTATGGCTGCTAATGCATTTTGTGAGCTCGGACGATCTTTTTTTCATCTCTAAAATGGAAATAGTAGTATTTGCCTAGCTAACATTCACAGTGGGAAAACTCAGTATATGTAAAATGCTTTCTAATTCACAGGTGAAATGATTAGGAGACAGAAACATATTTAAATTATTATGAAAGAAAAATCTCAGGTGTTTTATGTGAAAGGAGATCTTCATGTGTTTAAAATAAAACAAAGGGAGCAGACATCTTAAAACAGTAGTTACAGACTTAGTTCGCAGCAGACTATTAAGGACAAAAGTTGTTATTATCTTCTGTGTCTAGGTCTCCCTTCATATGCTTCTGTTTAGATAAGAACTGTAATACAATCTGTTCTCTTTCATTGTTTGGTTTATGCAGGCACAGGCTTGCTACAGGAAGTGGTATATCTAGTGAGTCAGGGAGCTGATCCAGATGAGATTGGACTAATGAATATAGATGAACAACTTCCAGTCCTAGAGTACCCTCAGCCTGGTCTGGACATCATAAAGGTACAATTTATTGCAAAGAAAGTCTTTCAGCATTTGGATATCTTTTTCCTTGGTTTCATATTTATCACTTCATTTCATCCTGTGTCCTGGTCCTTTTCATCACCGGACTTGTTCAGTTTGTTGGAATGATTGAGAGTATTATTAGGTTATTTTTAAATTGCTTTTATTAAGCTGTATTAGACTCTCTTCAGTACTTCAGGAGATGTTTCTCCATGTCCTAAATATTTTGGCAATGGGTTTTCTGACTAAAAGTTCCAGGCCTCCCTTGCTTATGTAAACAGAATGCTGCCCAGATGAGGCAAATTTGCGTTGTTTCATTCCCTGGATTTGTGAAAGAGGAACTACGAATACGGAGATATATGGATCTGTAGACCCACTGCTCTGGATTTACACATCTAAATCCTTAGAGACCCAGGATCTGTGGATCTACAGACTCTGTAGGCGTAGTTTGAGGAGATTGGAATATTTTGTGTGAAATTACTTCTATGCTACTAAGAATCCCTCAGACTAGTGAGATGGCATATAAGTGTGATATGTCATTGCTGTAACTACTTCTGATATAGGCATATCTTGGAATGATTAGGCAAAATACTGGGCTCCATCCTAGAACAGCTACAGTGCTTGCTGAATTGAGCTAGCTAAGGCTGGCACGGATAGATTTAAGCTGCTTCTGGTCACTGACAACTGCAGCATCAGCCTACGTTAGTCTGAGAGTATTTAGGGGTCAGAGGTTGCTTTTCTTTTTCATCTGTGTGACACCTAGTCCAATGAGACCTCAGTGCTACCTTGGCGCAAAGCAGCAGTGGCAATAGTGAGAGGTTTAGTCTGAGATTACACATTGTTACCTATACTATGTGCTAGCAACTTGATCCATTATAGATTTATGCAGCTTTTAACTATTGAAAGATTATTTGTGTCATAAGATGATTTTGTCTCAAATTACAGAAAAATGATCTTGTTCAAAAGACGTTCACACTCAGACATTTGGATTGTCTGGGCCTAATTCTGAGGATAAAATCAATTGCAAGAGTAAAATTTTGAAGTGAAGAAGTTAAGGGTGGGGTTTTCAGAGCTTCTAATATTTTTCAAGGAATTTTAGTGGAAGCCTTACTGGGGCCAAAGTTAGTTTGACACTAAGAAGCCTTAACTATTAAAATTTCTTCTTGAGAAGGTCCTATAAATGGAATTACTTTGAAAACAGAAGGGGTAAAAACAACAAACCACCCCAACACATTATCCCGCCTTTTGATATTTAAAAACAGATGTAACTCCCTGACCTAATTTCTAGTCCCAGACCCCTGTTAATTTAAAAAGTGAATTTGTGAATGTGACTCAGTACAGTAAAGGACTTCAAGTACAACAGTTCAGGACAGCTCAGGATGTGCCAAGAACTAATGCACAATAAGAAATGTTTGTCTGCTTTATTTTAGGAACTGACATCTCCTCGCCTTATAAAAAGCCACCTACCATACCGGTTTTTGCCTTCAGACCTTCATAACGGGAATTCAAAGGTAAAAATTAAATGAAATCGTATTTGTTTAACCTTATCAGCAGCAGTTGTTCAAGTCTTTTGGGAAATGGCACGGGGGAGGATTTCAATATGGTGATTTTTTTTTTTTTTTTTGTCCCCCCCATCATAGGTAATATACATGGCTCGCAACCCCAAAGACCTGGTGGTGTCTTATTACCAGTTTCACCGTTCCCTAAGAACCATGAGCTACAGAGGAACGTTTCAGGAGTTCTGCAGAAGGTTTATGAATGACAAGTGTAAGGAGCTGTTCTCTCTGCACACGCTGTTACACATTTATTTTCATCTCTGCATTCCTTCTGCAAGTACAGAAATGAACTGGATAAAGGTGCATTTGTTTTGCATATACAGCAAGGAGGTTGCTACAGATACAGTGCTGCGTGGACTTAGATTTGTCCGTGCAAACTATGGCCGTGCCTTGTAAATAATTGCCTTACAATATTTGACCCCAGGGACTCAGCAGTGTTTCATTTAGCTCAGACAAAACTCTGGTCTACTCTATTAAAATTCAGTTTGCAAGGTACCAGGTACCTTGTGAAAAGTGATGAATGTGCCCAGCACCATTTGATTTCAGTTGTAGCTCACTGTGCTTATCTACTTCTCTGGAACCTTTCTGTTCCTGAAGGATTTTTCCCTAGTAATTCCTTTAATATTTTTATTTCATCCAAAAACTCGAGATTTGTCCCCAGCAAGATGCCACCAAGAACTCACAAAAATCTCTAGTTTGCATGAGATTGGTCTGGAGTACATCAGTAAGTTGAAGTGAGCCCTGTAAGAAGGCAGTTGCAGGCTGCTACTGTCTGAAAAATACAGCACTACGATGAGACTACAACAACCTGCTTTACAATAACTCATCAGCTGTTCACTCAGTAACTCCATTGACCAAGGGCTGTTGCACGACCCACCCACCCGCTCAGGCTGCACTGCCTTAAGTAGTTCCGTAGCACTAGCTCAGTAAACTTACAGGGAGGACAAGCCTTATGTTCTCACATAACTGGCTGCCACTGGACTTTTTGCCAGTGGATTGCCACACTTTCTAGCGAGGAAGAGAAAAAATTTTTACTGTCTTATATTTTTCTACAAAATCTCCTCTAGGATACCTTAATGTGACGCTAAGAATTCCCCAGCTACCTTGTGCTCTGAGAGCAGGATCTCCTCTAGATCCAGTGCAGCAAACTTTTTTTCAGCCTGGAATTTGGCAGAGTTGATGCTAAAAAAGCTGTATAATACTAAAGGGAAGGAAAAAAATAAAAGGCTACCAGTGGAGGTTATTTAACAGACCTTCAAAACCTTTGCTACTTTCTCCTGCATGTTTGTGCAGAGAGGGTAAACATTCTCCTTCCATTCTAGTCCACCTTCATCTTTTTTGTTTGCATTCCCTGAGAATGGAACATTTGTCTGTAGCCCATGATCAGGAACTGCTAGTCTGGAGACACAGGAAAGATACATTAGGTGGTCTTCTAAGGTCGGAGGAGGGTTCTTTTTCGTACAACAATCCCCAGAGTTATTTCTATCTTCATCTTGCAGCAGCTAGCTGATTTATCACAACCTCCCAGAGTCAACAAAGTATCACAACATGTTCTGTGTCCATAATTGTACCATAAATGGAGTGTTTCATAATACAGTAAATTTAGCATTTAGCGAAATGTGTGCATCTCACGGAAGCAATGCAGCAGCAAAAGAAAATCTGTATAAGTCAAAGCAATGCTAGAGGGAGAAGCGCTTAACCCAATTGATGCAGTCCTACTCTTTTGATCCCTCCTTATACCAGGCTATCTTGAAACAAATTCAGTGCATGTTAGCTGTATTGTTTGAAAGCATACAGTTGGATGGGGGTTAGTCTTGTGTGTGCTAATTCTTTTGCATTATCCTCTAAAGCTTAAGGGAGTTTCTTACATAAAACACAGGTAAACTTTGCTGACATAATCTTAATGGATTCTTGCCCTTGTATCATACAGTTAGGAACACTTTTTACTTGACTGGTGTGTTAGTTTCATGCGTGATTTTCTTTAGAGGTGTATGGAATGGGAATAACAAAAACGGAATTTTTCCGATACCTTTATAAAAATTGAAAATGAGTCAGCTGATTAAAATAATTTTCCTGTGAAACTGACTTCTTTGTCCATTGAAAATGTTCCAGTTACCAAAATTAAATAATTATTTTTTTAAAGTGAAAGGTGGCTTCAAAATACGAACCTAAAAAGTTTAATATTTTTCTATAGCTGCTTTGCTGAAAAGATAAAATGGACCAAAAAATACTGGGAAAAACTGCTCTCTATATTTGCTTAACTCCTGCCTTGATTATTTTAAGTACTTCAGGGGATTTTATCACTGGTAACAAATAAATATGCAGAATGCATTCCATTTTGGGTTGCCTTTCTGGTAATATTGGCAGCAAAAGACATTCTCTAGATAATAAATACCAGCGTCTGAACCTCTGCTAGACACACAAATTGATTGAAACCATTCCAAATGTGGACTTTATCAGAGAAGTGGAAGAGGAGAGGTTTTGGGGGGAGGGTTAGGACTTCAGTAACCACTGCCTCAGCAATGCTGGGAGCACAGGCCCTCCCAGCCTAGCACCTCAGCTTCTCTTCAAGTTCTAAAACCCACACAGAAGCTATGGGGAACTGAAGACAAGCTGCTGGTGGCATGCAGGAGGTAGGAGGCATAAGCTTTTCATCATTGGCAACCCTGTACGTTGAGCCTGCTCACAACTTGTGATATATCGGGAGTACCCCATCACATCACTCTTGAGCTTTTGGGAGCACTCAACACCCCATGGACATCTGGTGGTAGTCTGGATTTATTGTGTAATTGAGATAACTAATAACTGTATAACTGGCATATCTATAGAAGTTGGGTGAAGTGTTCAGAAAATAACAATAGAAGAGACTAGGTCTTAGATTTTAGCAGGGGGGCAAAAGATGTAATGATAAATAGAATATTCTGTCAGTACATCCTAAGTTTTTGGGAATGACCATGAAGCATTTTTATAGGTCTGTTTCCTCAATACTTGTTTAATTAAGAAAAGACAATTGTTGTTAGCAATTCTTCATCTGTAATAGAGGGTGCTCTATGGAACTTTCCACAGATGCTGTATCTAGCTTCTAAGTGAAGGAGGCTGCAGTGTGGTATGTTAATTGCAGGAATTCACACAGGTTGGAGCCACTGACAATTTGCCTTCTGCGAAGCTATCTGTGTAATTTTTATTTTGGCTCAATTTCCGTTCAGTACTCAGGCATTATTAATACTGAGCTCCAAGAGATCCATCATGAAATATGGTGGCATTTTCAGTGGAACATTTTATCTTTATGGTAAGTTCTTTTGAATATTCCAAACTGATAGAAAAAGCTTTTCTTCTAAGTTCCTTGCTGTGCATGGCAATGGGTCAAAACTAGACACAGTCCTCCTGGGGCTATGAACCACTCCAGTTAATCTGTTTTTCTCCTTTTTGTTCTTTTTTGAAGAGGGATTAATAACAAAAGTGTTCATTTTCCTCATGCCAATCATAATGTCTTTGTAGTAGGATATGGCTCGTGGTTTGAACATGTGCAAGAGTTTTGGGAACATCACATGGATGCCAATGTACTTTTTCTCAAGTATGAAGATATGCATAAGGTAGGTTAGATGTAGCAAAAAGGTATTTTACATTTAGCATCGTAGTGTTTAAAATACATAAAGTACAAAATTTGCTTCTTATGTCCATATTTGGGCTCACTATGTCCGACACCATTTTTATAGCACAGGCACTCAATAGCTTCTATGGACATCATCAGCAGTTTCATAGACTTAGTAATTTACTCAGGAATCTGCCTGCATCCATAGGCACTAAACTTACTCACAGAGAAGGCAGAGGTGTGTAACTGTTCAGTGCTTGTTACATTCAGCCCTGAGCATTCATTTAAAAGAAATGTTTTGCTGTGTGTGCTGTATCAATGAGAAAAAAAGTACATCATCAGTGTTTCGTCCTATATATTTGGCATTTATTCTGATTGTTTGCTTGTTCTTACTGTCTTCTGTGAAACAATGTTGAAAACAATTAGGGATAATGGTGTAGCATAAGGTGAACATAATTATTGGGTCTGTACAGGATGCTGGATAATAAATCAATTTTATTTTTAGTAAAATTTAGTGGGAATACTACATAGCACATTGGTTTCCATTTCCTATTGCAATAATACATTTTTGAGAATTAATGAAAATACTTCAAAATGTTTATTTGACTGGAAAATTAATGCAAGCATAGGAAAAATCCAGCTCCTATCTCTAAACCTACAAAAACGCAAAATCAGGGTAGAACTCAATAAAGCTGAATAAGTTATAATTTCAGCTTCACTGAGCCTTCTGATGTACCAGGATGCTAAAAGAAGACATAACACAATCAGAACAATTAAAAGAAATTAGTAGAAACTATTCCAAACCAACGATTTTGACTAATGATATATTCCTAGCTGTGCTCACTGATGGATGCTGCCAAAACCTGGTGGCGTGCCAGTATCTTTCTGCTTCCTGATAAACATTGCTATTTTGTCCTTGCAACTCCAGAAGTCTTACTCATACTGAGGAACACTGGAGTTCTGGATATGTAAATTAATGACTACTTATTCTCAGAGGCCACCTCACTAGATCCTTTCTATCTACATAAATGCAGCCCCAGAAGCTAATAATAAAGAAGGGCTATTCTAAAATTTGTAGTCATTTATTTTACCAAGATGAAAATCGAAGTAACTTTTAATTCCTCCAAAATACACTGGTATTCCAAAGGGATCAGTTAAGGGTGTGGTGGTGTCCGAAATGGGAAGCGTCACAATTACTTTGCAGTTCCCCATTCTAATATTTGAAGAGGCAAGCTTGCATGATTGTGTTCTCTGCCAGCCTGTCTTACCCTAATTATTTGGAATGTGTTAATTCTCAGCAAATTGGAAGGTGGCAAAAATTTAAGACTGTGGTGTTTCTACGATTTCTGCATTTGTATTTTTCACACTTACCAGGATATAACTAATTTTGAAATATTTAAACTCATTTAAAAAAGGTAATTTAAAATAAACTGGTTTTTAAATACTGTCTTACAGGACCTAGCAACAATGGTTGAGCAACTGGTGAGGTTCTTAGGAGTTTCTTACGACAAAGCACAGTTGGAATCCATGGTGGAACACTGCCATCAACTCATTGATCAGTGCTGTAATGCAGAAGCACTTCCTGTTGGCAGGGGTATGTTTAAAACCCACAGTAAAACTCTTATTGTGGAAATTGTAAGAAGTAACTGACAACTTAGTAACCTGCAGGATATGTTAAGATGGCAAAATATTGCTATGTAAATGATGGGAGATAACTGACTGTTGGTGCAATTTTGGGGGCTTGTTTTGAAATAAAGTTAAAGTTACAAAAAAAAAAAAAAGGAAACATCCAAGATCAACAGTATATATTCAATACCATGCAAACCACTCTGTTAGAGAAGACAAGATGTCTTTGGCTTATTTCAGCAGCTTGAGCTATTCATGCGGAGAAGACTGCTCCACTCCTGACCTTTGCCACGTCAGAGCCCACACAAATTCATACAGTTTATCATGGCCTATGCCCTTATGTTGAAGTATATCGTATTTTCTAGAATAGCAGATAATTCTAATTTGAAGGCATCAAATGACAAGGAGCTGTAATTTTTCTTATGAGCTTTTTCCTTTCATTGTCTACCTCAGCTGTTTAAAACATGTTTAGCTTCTAGGTGTTTATTCTGGTGAGGTCTTTCTCTAGGAACCTGAAGTGCCCTTTAAACTGCTGATACATCTGTCCCTTGATAATGTCAGGAAATCAAGTCCTTTCTCAGTCTTCCTTCTGATGAGCATAAAAGAGTGACCTCAGTAAGTCTCTTTCAAATTATTTTCTGTAGCTGCTTCACAGCACTTAACAGCTCTGTTTTAAAAATCAGGGCATAAGTTAAAGGTGGAAGATTCCTATGTGAGACTCAGAAATGCTTTATCCAGATATAAAGTCACTTTATCCACTGATTTAATCCAGTTTTAACTGGAACTTTTTCTCCCTATCTCCCTTGTTTGTCCATCCATGGCCACGTTAGCACTTGCTACAGCATCATACATGAAGCATGTGTCGTTTATCATGACCACAAAGTCTTTTCTGAGGACCTAATTTGTGGGTTCTTGTCCCTTATCAGGGAGCATGACCTGAATATTTTACTCTTAGGTTTCTGTGTAGGAGCCCTTTCCATACTACCCCCCTCAGCCAACCTTCTTGTTATCTGCTGATTTTATCAGCTATAATTTTAACAATTATTTTCAAATCTCTGATAAAAATGCTGAGTATCGCCAGTCCTTCTTGACTACTAATTTTGAGTTAGCCAGTTGTTTATTCATTTATCATGCCTTTTGTTAGCATTATATAGTTCTATTAAAAAAACCCACTAAAATCACATGCCTTACAAAAGTCCATTGTATGTTGGCAACTGACCTTTAGTCAGTCAAACTGTAACCTTACCAACAGTCAGTGAGGTTTGTTTGAGAGTGTCTGTTTCCCATGAAAGGCGGTTCACTGGTATTCTGCATTACCTTTGCATCTTTCTTGGCAGAGCTTTGTGCCAGGTTTCCATTGCTCAGCTCAGACTATCATCAGAGTAACTGACCCAGTGTAACTTGTCCTGTTTGTATGTTGGCACAAACATTTCAGCAATGGCTTTTTTCCAAGTATGACATTCTCACACCTCCTTGCTTTTATCTGTAACTTTGTACACCTGGTATGGAAAGGCTCTTAGTACATTATGCAGGGGCTATAGACTCCAGTTGTTAGAGCAGGACCTGGAAACCAAACTCCTATGGGCAATTCTGGGTCATAACTGTGATATGGCACCTCTTTTTGCCCCAGTTCACTTATACATTATGGTAAATGATGAGTTCTTGAAATAAATATCTCAAGTTTACTGGCTTGAGGTAAGATTCCCATGAAGACAAAGGACTTTGTAGTTTCACTGAAAGCCCAGATATATTCCCTATAGTTTCTGGTAGAGTCTTCACTGCATAGTGTGTTTTTCTACTCTTATTTATCTTGCTTTCAACTCCCAGCCTACCGTCCCCACTACTACTTCAAACTGAAAATTCAGCATGTAACACAACTTGTATCTTGTGCGAAAACAACAGACCATCTCATTTGCAGTAGAATTTTATGGCACGTTACCTAACTCTGATTAGGTGAAGACGAGATCACAAAGTAACAAGTCTGGTAAGACAACTTGAGGGCAGCAGATAAAGTATTCTATGTCAGTGCAAGATTTCACACACAGAGCCACATCCTCCTCTGTTGACTTGCATGAACTAGCACAAAACCCTAGGTTTGTGCTTGACCTCCTCATAACCTCCTCAATCTGGAGATCTGTGGTCCAGCAGCGCTGCTACATGCTATGCACAGCCCAAACCTCGCCTCCTTGTCCAGTGAAAGCCAGAAGGGTGGTTTTGAAAGAAAAGTGAGATTGTAATATAAGAGAAAAGAGAACAGAGCTGCTGGTGAGAACTTCCACAGGCAGAAGTGTCAACTTTTGTCTTTACTGGACAGTTGATCTCCATCCAGATAAACAGGGAGATGACCACTTCTGCTGCATGCACCATTCTGTATGTGGTGTTAGTGTTCATTGTTCTGTAGTGGAGCCTGCAAACCCCCCGTCAAGGGTCAGAGCCTCTTATGGCTACCTTCTACAAATCTTTCAAAAAGGAGCCTCCATTTTGTAATAGAGAATGAAGGGAGCTACAGCAGTTAATGTAGTATTTTGTCATTTGTTTGCTGTATGCTTTTTATTAAAAATATCCTTATTTTGAATTTCTTTTGTTTGCTGTCTTTGGTTTTTACAATATTTTGTTACTTCAGAATGCAGCTTCATTAGCAGTGCTTTGTTCTTTGTTTCTGTGACAAAGAATTGTGGCAATAACATGACAGCTTGTAATTTGTTTCAAATATTTTTAATTTGTCATTGGTTACATTTACTTTATTATTTTGCTTTATTTTAGTTCTTCATTTTTTTCTTTTAGCACATTGATCTTTACTCTGAAGATAACCCTGAGCTGCTGTGAAAGCAGAACAATGATTAGATATGTTACTTATATTTGACCCTTATCACACCATAATTTACACAGTTGCATGATTCAAATCATAAACCAGGTGGGTGACTTTTTGACAAGCTATCAATTCATATGGTAAAAAAAAAAATGTTACAAATAATCTACTGCATATGTCCTTTATAAAACTTGTCATTTGTCCATGCATGTTGTTAGGGAGATTCAGAAATAAAAGGCTTATCTTTCCCAAGCAGAGGAAGAAAATGTTTTATTATCGTTATTGAAAGGGAAATACAGGCTTTTATGTTTCATGCTGTACTTTATGCAATTATAGTTGCCAGAGCAAAATTGAAATTGGTATCAGATGCTCCTGATTGCAAGTGTTTTTTTATGTTTTTTTTGATACAGGAGAAATTTGGTAGAAAACAAATGCTATATTTTCAGGCAGTTTCAGGTTCTTTTCATCTTTGGATCCTGAAAACGAACCAGAACACTATCATAACTTCAGGAGTTATAGGAAAATCCTGACTTCATAAAACAGTCCTTGCTACATATACTACACCATCATGTTAATATGTAATTTGTAGATGTTTCAGACAGTTTTGTCTTTGGACTCAATTATAGAGTTGCTGCATAAAAGCAATGGTAATTAAATTAAATGGGTATTCTTCTTATGCATCAAATGCGTAATTAAGCTCTCTGCATGTAGTTTTGTTCTTGCTGTTATGATTAAACTCTCTGGTAGCACAGTCCCAATTCTCCTTTCATTTATTCCAGTTGAACAAGCCTGGATTTTGTCTTTATTTATATCCAACATAAATGAGAAGAGAATTAGGCCTCTCAGTCTGGTTACTCCATGGGGTTTATTCACCAACAAGTAACCCTGGCTGACTTTGAGTGAAATAAATTTTGGACTGCAGTGAAACAGTGGTTAAGAGGGCCGCAGCCTTTGACTGGTGGGGTCAGCAGTGTCATCAGGTTATGTTACTAGTTGGGTTCAGTAGAGTAGAAGAATACTCCATACAAGGGAAAAAGTGTTAGTGTCCATGTTGCATCTACCAAAAGCTTCCTATTCCTTGTGTACAAAATTAAAATTTAAATGGCACAAACTGGGTGCGTGGCACTTGTTCTCTTCTATAGATATAATCTAGGCACTAATACTTAACAAATAATTCTCTCCATATTGAGAAACATAAATTCATATGTTGAACTTCTCTTTAAACATAAAATAGTAGAAATTAATAATAATAATATTACATCTCAATAATGAGAATTTAATAATCAGTTTCAACGTACCTTTTGGATAGTTCTCGTAACCACTATATGCTGAAGGCACAGTAATTTTGAAATGTATTATTGTTAGATCTTGGAATTATTAAATGGCCATAGTTTGCAATGAAACCAGAAATACACTTTTAAATGAATACCCAAACAAAAATCTGTATTAATTTCTGATTAAGGCTAGAGCAAAATTTCACAAAAATCTGAATTCTTCCTGTAGAATACTTGGTTGGTGCAGCTAACAAGGTGTATGGTACTTATTTTAAAGCTTTGTAAGGCTTGTAGCAGGGGAATTGAATAAGACAATGAACAGCCCTAGGTCTCATTGAGCTTTCAAGAAAAGCTAAGACTGATTAGCATCTCACAGATGGGATGATACTTGGTGCCTTGCACAATTAGACTGTAGATATTTGGTGTCCTGTTATGTCCACTCTCTGACTTGTGTTCCTTCTCTGTGTTTCAGGACGAGTTGGGCTATGGAAAGACATCTTCACTGTTTCAATGAATGAGAAATTTGATTTGGTTTATAAACAGAAGATGGGAAAATGTGACCTCACATTTGATTTTTATTTATAAAAAACGCATGCATATGATATCCAAATATAGCTAGAAGTGCTTAATGCGTTCATTTATTACCTGCTGGACAAACTACTGTAGCTATTATGTGTAACAAGATTTAAAGAAAGAGAAACAATCTAAGTAAACAATATCAGATACAATTATCTTTGATCCTAAACAGCTGTTTATCTTCTAGTATTTTAATCCTTTGTCCACATGCAAGAACTTCCTAGACAATACTAGAATACTCAGCTGTGATGGAATGTATTATATACATATAAGGTATGTATCATATATGCAACTAGAATATACACCTTTTCAGCCCCACATTGATTACTTAATGTGTTTTATAAAAGCTTTTCACTAGAACCTAAATAAACATCCGTAAACCAAATAAAAAATTATTTCAGAGGGAACAAGTAACAGGCCAAAACTGTATGCTAGAATGATCTCAGGGGTTAATCGTCACATTTATTTTTATAGCAGGCATATCAAGTATAAATAAATCCCATTCTAAAATAGTAACTGATCAAAGTGGGGTTCACATTAGGTTCTGCACACCCTTATCTGTATAATTTGAGTAGGTTCTGTGCAGTGGCACACTCTGCAAGACAGTCCTTGTTATGAAATATATCTGTGATTGTCACTCCTCATCTCAAAACCCACCCATGCTTTCATGGATGACAGCACACAGCTGTCTTCCTGATGGATGAAGTTCAGCTCCATGCCAAAGGTCAGCAAACAGAAGCTTCTTAAGCCCCCAACTCTAATTTAGCCCTTCAAAATGGGGCTGAATTAAAAGCAAGGCATCTGGTGCAGGGTCGGTCTTGAGGAATTGGAGTCTGTGATCCGTATCACTTTCCTGTGTAGATGTGAATTTCACCCATTAGATACAGTAAGAGACGATAAGGTGCTGAATACTCTCTAGTTCCACTAAAAGTTAAGGGCACCTAGCACTGTTTGCGGTTCGTGCGATTGGACTCCACCAGACCTAAGTGGAAGATGAACGTACACGCCAGTGTAAGCAGGCAGAGGAAACGGCAGCACTGAAGGAGGAGAGTTTCAAAGTATGCCACCAGGTGGGAGTATTGCACAAATATCGATGCAGAATACAGTTTCAGTAATTGCTCGCCATGGCTGGTCTGGATTATAATCAAGATTCTGGTTTATTTCTGTACCTTTTTTTATTCTTTACAACAGGTACACAAACAGCCCGAAGCAGGTTACTATCACTACAAAACTCTCCAGAATTATTCTATTATTCTGTTACGTAATGATATCTATGCCTTTTAGCTTCTCGGCTGCAGGAGGCCTATTTTTGCTAGTCAAATATTCAGACTCGCCAAAAGCTGTGAGTGAAGGACTAGCAGATTTTTAGTGTTTCAGTTCTGTTGGGAAACAAACTGTCAGTGCAGCAACTGGCAAGTGGTGTAGCATGATGTGGCTTGACAGCACTTTTCCTTGTATATTTGTGAGTGAAAATGCTTTCAGTGAAATTTTATTTCTATTTTTATATTTTTAGTACTGTATGAATATTAAGCACTACACATTATACTTCTGTGCTTGCTTGCTTATTGAATAAAAGATGTGTTCCATGCGTTGTGGTTTGCTCATTTTCTAGACCTCCTTCTTGGGTCGGGTAGTCTTTGTAAAAGCCAGAGATCCTCTTCCCCTGCCAACACCACCTAACTTAAGACAGAAGAACCAGAGAAAGATGGCATCAACTCAAACGACCATCTGACCCAGTGAGCTGTCTCTGACAGCAGCCCGTAACGAATGCCTGTGCAAGAGTACAATAGAGAGCAGAGGACTCCGTGAGCATTTTTGTGTTTAATAGCCCTCCACAGGGTTTTCTTCCCCTCATGCTGGTGTTGAGAGCATCCCATGGCAATGAGTTCTTCATCTAAATATACACTGTATGAAAAAGGACTCATTTGCTTAGAGACTGCCACCAGATAGTGTAATTTGGTGTTCCTTTGTTCTTGCAGTATGACAGATGATATGCAGTCACTCTTCAATCCACGCAAGATTTTACATGCTTTTATCTTGTACCTCTCGGGCAGCTCCATGCTGAGCAGTCCTACTAGTCTCTGTCATACAGGAGACCAAAACCCACAGACAACAAGCTGCAAGAAGACAGCATTAGGGGAATTCCTTCTTGCTACAGAGGAAGACAAAATCTCCCTGCAGTTCCTGCAGGTTAGTCAGGAAAGTTTCATTAGCACCAAAAATCTACTTAAATCACTTAATCCCGAGGACGTATGAGCAATACATCCTTACGAGCTCCCTAAAAGGCTTCTTGCATTTCCGAAGACCCCAGAGAATCCTACTCCTGTTCCCAGGCACAGCCTGTCTCCTTTGCTACAGCAGGTGATAACCCGCCAGTCCCCAAAGCCAAAAATGTTCTAAGGCAACGTTTTTAACAGCCATTGCCAAACTGAGCCTGTGCAGAGGGCTACCACCTATGAGGCTGGAGGGGGAACAGCTAGTTTGGCAAAAAAAACATTTCCTTATTGTAGAGAGTAACACACTGTGACAATCTATTGTGCACCTACTGCTGTGCTGTTGCTCCCTTGTTTTAAACAACAAAGCTGCTGTGTGCTAGGAACCTGCTTTTTAGGACCAGAAGGACTGTCCTCAGCCAGAGCTATTCTCTTCTACCCCATGACTCTGTTGCCTTCTGTGCTATCGGGTGAAATTCATCCAAGAATCGAAAGTCTGGTCAAAGCCCATTCCCACATAAGCCATGCTGAAATTCTGCCTTTGGATCTCTGGTCCTTGGAAAGCATTTCAGTCTTTCTATCAAAATCCATAGGCAGTAAGCTCTTTCCTGTTTTGACAACTTGAACTTTCAGGACTCGGCCAAATGTCACCATGACTCCCTCTATACACACACAGACATTCCTTGGCCAAATGCCCCAGATTGTCTCTGGAGAGAAAACCTTGTTAATACAAATGCACTGCAAATGAAGAACAAAAATACCAGAAAACCAAGAGAATGTTTATTTTCTCCCCACAGCATTCAAGTTTGGTAAGCTGCTCCTGCGGAGTTAACTGCTGCAAAGTTAGCACGCTAGCGAGATTTATCATAGTTATGCAGCTGGTAGTCCACTTACTGATACAAATCTGCAAGACATGGAGAGGATTTGGATGGCCTCATTGCAATGGTTTTTCAGATCACCAACAGGCATCCCCCTTTCCTGTAAAGCTCGGAGTACCCTCAACATTAGTTCAAACCAGCCAGCACTGTCCATATATTTTCCATCACTAAGCAGGTGCACATCAAGCGGTACTTGAAAGGCCTTGGCCATAAGGCCCCCAGAAAGCCCCAGTGCTGTGCTCAGCACTGCTGTGGCTCCTGGCTCTCCACCCCTGCAGCTTCAAGTCGCCAGCGCTGATGCTTCAGGGCTGTTGTGGTTTAACCCCAGCCAGCAACTAAGCACCATGCAGCTTGCTCACTCACTCCCCTACAGTGGGACAGGGGAGAGAATCAGAAAGGTAAAAGTGAGAAAACTCACGGTTTGACATAAAAACAGTTTAACAGGTAAAGCAAAAGCCGCGCACGCAAGCAGAGCAGAACAGGGAATTCATTCACTACTCCCCATCAGCAGGCAGGTGTTCAGCCACCTCCAGGAAAGCAGGGCTCCATCACCCATAACAGTTACTTGGGAAGACAGATGTCATAACCCCGAACATCCCCCCACCCCTTCTTCTTTGTCCCAACTTTATATACTGACCATGAGGCCGTACGGTATGGAACACCCCTTTGGCCAGCCTGGGTCAGCTGTCCTGGCTGTGCCCCCTCCCAGCTTCCCGTGCACCCCCAGCCTTCTTGCTGGCAGGCCAGCACGAGAAGCTGCAGTCCTTGACTGCTCAGTCAATGACTGAAAACATCAGTATGCTATCAACATTTTCTCATCCCAAATCCAAAACATAGCCCCACACTAGCTTCTATGAAGAAAATTAACTCTATCCCAGCTGAAACCAGGACAAGGGCGCTTCAAATGCCAGCAGCATTGTCTTGTCTCAGGAAGAGCCCTCCAAAGTGTTAACACAAAGGAACCGAGCAGAAACTAATCTAGATAAGAAATTTTTATACGGTTTTGTATACAAAAGGTTTATGCGTTCGTTGCAGTGAATCTGGGCACTAAAGAGGAAAGACAAGAAAGCTAATGAGTCACCATTAAAGATTCTCGGCACTTTTGTATAAGCATCACAACACAACATGGCACCAATACTTCTGGCAATAATTATAAAGATTTATAGGCTTGAGTCACCATTATTATAAGCCATTCAGTCTTGCCTGGGCTATAAATAACACCACTTAGTAGCTACCAGCAAAGGTTTAGACGGAGGATTAAGGAACAGCATTTGCCTCTTCAGTCAAAAGAAAAAGGCTAAACAGAGATTCATCTGAATCAAATAATAATAACAAAAAAACCCCAAACCCAGTGACCACACCCATAGGAAGGATACAGTACAGAAATTGTATGTAATCTCACTACATAATCCATTTGATTTCTTTACTGCAGGATCTGCAGACTGGTGTCCTCTAGTGTTTGAATCATAAAATATATGCAGGTGAGTATTTTCTGCTACCTGTCAATGGTGTATATCACACAGATAGAACACAAATAATTGCAACCAATAATCAGCTTCATTCTGGCAATGGAAAGAGAGTCTGCCAAAATGAGCACCTTCATTAAAAATAAAACTTACCCAGATTTTGGCATAATGAGGTTTAGATCTCAAGTAAAAACTGCTGTTCTATCTTCAGGGAGTGGCAAGGAAGTCAACAACACTGATGCCACACTGCCCTGATCTATCTGCATATAAAGCACCCCTCTAAATGATGGGAGAGCGATGGCAAATTCTGCAGGCAGACTGGAACAATGCCTCTTTCCAGCTCCCAGGCTTGACTCATACATATGTCCATGTAACATCCAGCGTCCTTCTGAAAGCGTCTGAGCTGTGTGGTCTTTAAAAATGAATGTGAGAAAAGTTTACAAAAATGCAGGGCAATTTTCTGTGCTTTAGGACCCCAACATGTGGGAATTACTATTAGCAGCGTAGGACTGCTTACCATGAATTGGTTTTAGAAACAGTGAAGCTGTTTACACCAATCGAATAGAGAAAAAGAAAGGAGAAGCTAATGCAGGAACCTACATGAGGTTCTTCTGGTAAGCTGTGCGTGCCAGTATAATTTTTCTGGATTTTGCCACTTCATCAATGGGGAAAATTGTAAAGCCATGCAACAACTTTTACTGGAGTTCTCACTGTGCACAGATGACAAGCCCTGGCAATGCACGCTAGCGTAGTTTTAGAAGCTACCACCTCCAGCTGTCCACTCTGCCTCTCTGCCAGAAATGGCAGAAATGGCCACCATGGAGGAGAGATGGCAGAAGCAAATGTGTGCTGGCTCCTTAGCTGCTGTAATTTACAGGCTGACATTATTAACTTCAACTGATATGGATGGTGGTTTCAGATAATAGGCCGATTTGTGAACTGCAGCTGCACGGAGACAAAGCATGACCCTGGGTGCTGCCCTGGCTTGGAGGTGATGTCCCAAGTCCTTGTCAGAGCTCTTCTGAAAGAGCTCTGCAATCGGCCGAATGCAGTCTCTATTTGGGAACAGTCCGTTCCACATATGGACCAAGTTTCACCTGTGAAAGATGGTTGATAAAGGTGGAATGATGTCCTTCAGCAAGAAAGAGAGACAGATCCACACTGCCACATGGAGTGAATTAACTAAAACCTACTTTTGGAAGGAATATTTTTTTGTAGGAGGGAGTGCTGCAATAAGACATGCTGTGTGACAGCATGCGAGATGCGGAAAGAACAGTAACGTAATGGCAGCTGACTGCTCAGACTGATTCCAATCACAATCACTAATATGCCGACTTGCTTGATATGTGTGGTACGAGTGATATTCAAAGTAACTGCCACCCAGACATTAAATCCACTGTCACCATCTCTGTCACATAGTCAGCTTTTGCCAGCACTGAACATAAGATGACAATTTAATCCTCGCACGCAGATAGCAGTAGCACAGCTGGTGTAACAGTGTGCTAAGACTTCAGCCCTCGCAGGCCTTACATCTGCTTTCTCACGGCTTTGGAAAAGAGTCACCCATAAAATATGTGAGAGCTCTAAGAACTCAGCACAAGTGAAGCAATTAGAACAAAACAAGAACCAAGGAAAATGTTTAGATTTCAAGCTCCACTGGGAAGACAGTATTTTATTTTTGCCTATACATCACATAATCAAATGGTTGGGGCTTAATAAATACATAAAAATTTACCAGAGGAAAGAAAGGTGATGATGAATATTCCCTATTCAAAGCTTGCACCATTCCAGATTTTAACTTTTCCCAGGTTATTCATGTACCACTCCTGTTTGCTCCTTAGTTGTTTCTGGTGCTGCAACCCCTCCAAAAAAGGCAATTCTAACCCCACTGAAACAGATAATCCTGGAAATGCTGCAAGAGATTTTCAGTTCCTGGGATTGCCACTACTCCATAGTTGGTAGGATTTAACCCACAAAGGAAGATCCACAGTAGGTTCCAGTTCCATTCTTTAACCACTCTGCTTCAGGCACACACACTTAGGGGTCAGTCTCTTTTAACAGCCAGACCCATTTGGACACATTCATTGTTCCTTCAGTAAATCCCACTGAGAGTAAAACTAGTTCTGACTTTGTTTCTATTATTAAAGAGCTGTGTAAGCCTGTGTATCCTAAACAAGATGAAACAGGAATATAAACAAAAATATTCTATTGGCCAATTCAAGCTGTAAATATTTGGTTTTTAACCATGCAAGTAGGGATCATTTGGTCACTTTTTTTAACTCAGTAATCTAAAGCAATTTACAGGAAGTCTTTGAAATGAAGAAATAATTTTAAAATTACTCCCTTTTTTCCTAGCAATAACTACAACACTATGTACTGCCATTACATTCCTGCAATCTTACATGCTTCTACTCAAGTTACTGTCTCTAAAGGAGTTCTACCACTGAATTCAAAGGGACAACATATGAAAGTTGTTACATACACAAATATTTGTGGGAATCAAAGCTTTAACATGCCTCAAGGTTGAGGGGAGACCTTATCGCTCCCTACAACTGCCTGAAAGGGTGTTGTGGTGAGGTGAGTGTTGGTCTCTTTTCCCAAGTAACTAGCAATAGAATGAGAGGAAATGGCCTCAAGTTGCACCAGGGGACGTTTAGACTAGATATTAGGAAAACTCTCGTCACTGAGAGAGTGGTCAAACATTGGAACAGGCTGCACAGGGAGGTGGTAGAGTCACCTGGAAGTGTTCGAAAAACATGTAGATGTGGCACTTCAGGACATGGTTTAGTGGGCATGCTGGTGTTGGGTTGATGGTTGGACTTGATGATCTTAAAGGTTCTGTGATTATCAGTTAATTGCTGATGCATGGTCAGTGTGTCTGGACTGTGCAAGAGGCCGTATTTTTTCCAGACAATGGCTACAATAGTTTTCAACAAATCTCATTCAATTTATTGAAAAAACACCCGGACCATATCAAAGCTTATGGAAGGCCACAAAGTAAGGCATATTTCTCAAGTCCAACTGCAATAATTTATGCTGTCCTTTAGGAATTAAAAGGTCTTATATCAAGATGGAAAACACCCTATCAATACATTACATGGCTCACCACACCATGAAAAAGTATCTATTTTATACTGAATCAAACCTTAAAGAGCCAGATTTCTCACTAATATTACAGAAAAGTTTGGGTTGGAATGGTCTTTTAAAGGTCATCTAGTCCAGCCCCCCTGCAATAAGCAGGGACATCTTCCACAAGACCAGGTTGCTCAGAGCCCTGTCCAACCTGACTTTGAATGGTATGAGGGATGGGGCATCTACGACCTCTCTGGGCAACCTGTGCCACTGTTTCACCACCCTCATTGTGAAAAATTTCTTCCTTTAGTCTGAATCTACCCTCTTTTAGTTTAAAGCCACTACCCCTTCTCCTAGTGCAACAGGCCCTGCTAAAAAGTCTGTCCCCATCTTTCTTATAAGCCCCCTTTAAGTACTGGAAGGCTGCGGTAAGGTCTCCCTGGAGCCTTCTCTTCTCCAGGCTGAACACCACCGACTCTCTCAGCCTCAGTGAAATCCTAAACCAAAGGCACTCATACACAAACTCGGGTGAGCAGGCACAAACACCCTCTGGGCCCGGTCCCCGGGCACACCACGGCCACGGCCCCCAGAGCCGCGCCTGGGTGTGATCTCCGGTTCCCCACGTGAGGCTCCGGGCCCGAGCCCTGGGCCCACCCTCCTCCCGAGGGCGGCGGTGGGCCCTGGACCGTTACTAGCCCACCGCCAGGGAACCAGAGGGCAGTGTAACGGCTGCTGGGGCTCCGGGGGTGGCACAACGCGACTCTATGGCTCCCGTTACCGTCCCCCAGCTTTCAACAGTCGTCAACTACGACCACGAAC
>NW_010545372.1:39282-39521 GCF_000687285.1 Phaethon lepturus
GGGCGGGCAAAGGCGACCCTCCCCACAGCGCCAGCCTCGCACCCAATAGGGACCTGCCTTACTGTTACCATGCGAACGGCGGCTCTTCTGCCCAATCAGATGTGAAGGCCTTTGTTACTACGGCAACAGCGTCCCGGCAAGAGGAGGACGTAGAAGCCTTCCGGAATGGTGCTGGTACCGGTGGGCTCCGTGTCCCCGTCCCGGGCCTCAGGTAACGAACCGGGGCTGGGGAGCCCGGA
>NW_010545373.1:0-5967 GCF_000687285.1 Phaethon lepturus
GTCTTCACAATTTTATTACTAATACTTCCTGAATCCTTCTGCTGATCAGTGGAATCAGAACACTGATAAAAATCTCATGTCTGATTGTGGCTTTGGTGATTGGACAGAACTTTAATATATCATCATAGACGTAAATGAAAAGAAAAAAAAAGAAGACTAAAGCTTATTGGAAGAAAAAAATTAATGGTTTTAAGTTTTGATGGAAAAACAGAAAATGTACACCTAAGTGAAATCATGCAACTGTGTTTAACAGTTTAGAACAATCTAGAGGGAAAATTGAGATACTTTTAGTCTTTTGTCTTCTTTTATAATGCCTGCCACCTAAGACCCCAGAATTAGAGGGAATGACTACAATATGCAGAAACAGGGCTCCAATCTATTGCCTTTTAGGTCTGTGGTAAAATTCCCAATAATTGATACAATCGATAAAACCACAGGCACTAAGGCAACTTGGTGTTTGGCCTGGCCTGCTGAGAGCTAGGATTTCACCAATTCAACATTGATGAACCAGTAAGGGGATGAACCAGTAGAACCAGGTCATCAAATACCTGCTTTCAATAAAAGTAATAAAAAGATGAAATTCTTGAATAGAAGAGTGGCAATTTACACCAACAAATAATACAGCTTTACCTACCCATTAAGTTCGAATCTGGGTTAGGCTTGTAAAATCTTTCTTTCAAAAAGTTAGGGAAGTATGAGTTTCATTTTCAAAGGATGGACAAAGTAGGATCCCCCTTTTCAAACTCATTTCTTATT
Source organism: Phaethon lepturus (assembly GCF_000687285.1). Lineage (NCBI taxonomy): Eukaryota > Metazoa > Chordata > Aves > Phaethontiformes > Phaethontidae > Phaethon > Phaethon lepturus. The sequence goes on from NW_010545373.1 coordinate 757, forward strand.
GCTTTATCTTTTCAGAGGAACACAGCCTAATCACTGGACTACGTGTATGAGAGTGGGGAGGGCACTATCAAAGAGAAGCCTTACATTTTGTAGAGACATGGTGCCTAGTGGTTAAACAAATGGTGCAGGAAATGAGAAACTTGGTTCCAGTCCCCACACCGTTTCCTTCTCTATTTAATGATAACGAATAATAATGATAATGATAATGATAATGATAATGAAAAAAACTTGTGTTCCATGCTGGATCCTGAACACACAGTCACTTGTGCCTCTTCACATTGCAGAGCAATTAAGTTAAAAAGGCCATGCCTCCTTCGCTCAGTCAGGTACACGGTTTCTTTATCTTCTTTACGTGATAGGTATTTTTGGCTGCAAGGTTGCAAAATCCATACCTCATCCCTCTGCTATACTGATTGCTCTATGCTTCGCTGGTTAGAGGGGTAGAAAACTTCTGCTCTGGGCTGGGAGTTAGATACAGGTCTCTTCCTTTCTGAACAAGTGTGCTGACATTATGCAAACGGTGGGTTGTCACCTCCATCTCTGACTCCATTTCCAAATATCCTCTTTGCGCCTGCTGTTTGACCTACACACTTCTGATACAGAAAGCCATAGGTTCTTCGCTATCTTTGGCAGCAACAAATTGCTTTACCACTCACACTACAGCACTTTGGAATCAACTCTTAAGTTAAAGTATGGATGAAACTTTGTGTTCCAAAGTAGAGAAACTGATTCATGTTCAGGTAGTCCTGGAAAAGTGGCCTAAATCCTACCAAAGTCCTGCCTAACAGAAAAAGCCAGCCATACAAACTTAACATTGGGATACACCAGCTGAGGAGAAACCAGATTGTAAAAAAAGGGTGATTTCCCACTAAACTGGACTGTTATTTAAAACAGGAAATGTTGAAAGTATCATTCAACAACATCATGCAGTTTCACCAGCAAAGACAGGACAACTGGAGAGCTCTATCAACTAATTATCAATGAACCAAGAGCAATATTCTTGCTGGAAAACTAACAAGAGACTGAGACATTTCTTCAATCACATTTGACCAGAAGAAAGAAGGAAAATGTTCTCCAGAAATTATTTGTTACAAAATACTTCCTCAGTTCTGTATTTAATCTTTACCTTTCAGAAAAAATCATAGAACCATAGAATCATTTACATTGGAAAAGACCTTAAAGATCATCATGTCCAACTATTAACCTAGCACGCTCCAGCTACTCAATGACCTTCTTGCAAGTGAGGGGCCCAAAACTGAACACAGGATTCGAGGTGCGGCCTCACCAGTGCCGAGTACACTCGGACAGTCACTTCCTTACTCCTGCTGGCCACACCGTTTCTGATACAAGTCAGGATGCTGTTGGCCTTCTTGGCCACCTGGGCACACTGCTGGCTCATGTTCAGCCGGCTGTCAACCAGCACCCCCAGGTCCCTTTCCGCCGGGCAGCTCTCCAGCCACTCTTCCCCAAGCCTGTAGCGTTGCATGGGGTTGTTGTGGCCAAAGTGCAGGACCTGGCACTTGGCCTTATTGAACCTCATACAGTTGGCCTCTGCCCATCGATCCAGCCTGTCCAGATCCCTCTGCAGAGCCCTCCTACCCTCCAGCAGATCAACACTCCCACCCAACTTGTTGTCATCTGCAAACTTACTGAGGGTGCACTCAAGCCTGTTGTCCAGATCATTGATAAAGACATTAAACAGAACTGGCCCCAATACTAAGCAGTGGGGAAAACAACTTGCGACTGGCCACCAACTGGATTTCACTCCATTCAGCCCAACTCTCTGGGCTCGGCCATCCAGACAGATTTTACCAGCAAAGAGTATGCCCGTTCAAGCCATGAGCAGCCAGTTTCTCCAGGACAATGCTGTGGGAAACAGTGGCAAAGGCTTTACTAAAGTCCAGGTAGACAACGTCCACAGACTTTCCCTCATCCACCAGGCGGGTCACCTGGTCATAGAAGGAGAAGGCTATGTCATTGACTATGACTAGGAAAAAAGTGAGGATGGTAATTAAAGGGGCTTTTGAGGATATCTTTTTTTTTTTATTTTTATTAAGCGGGTCACTTTGTCATAGAAGGTGATCAGGCTGGTCAAGCAGGACCTGCCTTTTATAAACCCATGCTGACTGGGCCTGATCACCTGGCTGTCCTGTACCTGCCGCATGACAGCTCTCAAGTTGATGTCAATAACCTTACTCAGCATCAAGGTCAGACTGACAGGCCGGTCGTTCCCCAGATCCTCTTTCCAGCCCTTCCTGTAGAGAGGCATCACATTTGCTAACCTCCAGACAACCAGGACCTCCCCAGTTAACAGGGCTGCTGGTAAATGATGGAAAATGGCTTGGTGAGCACTTCTGCCAGCTCCCTCAGTACCCTTGGGTGGATCCCATCTGGCCCCATAGACCTGTGTGTGTCTAAGTGGTGTAGCAGGTCACTAACCAGTTCCCCTTGGATTATGGGGGTTTCATTCTGCTCCCCATCCCAGTCTTCCAGCTCAGGGGGCTGGATACCCTGAGAACAACTGATCTTACTATTAAAGACTGAGGCAAACAAGGCATTAAGTGCCTCAGCTTTTTCCTCATCCTTTGTCACTGTGTTTCTCCCTGCATCCAATAAAGGACGGAGATTCTCCTTATCTCTCATTTTCTTGATAATGTATTCATAGAAACATTTTTATTGTCTTTTATATCAGTAGCCAGATTAAAGGTCTCATTGGGCTTTGGCTCTTCTCCCTGTATAGCCTCATGACATCTTTGTAGTCCTCCTGAGTTGCCTGACCCTTCTTCCAAAGGTTTCAAACTCTCTTTTTTTCCTATTTCCAGCCAAAGCTCTCTGTTCAGCCAGGTTGGTCTTCTTCCCTGCTGGCTCATTTTTTGGCACACAGAGGCAGCTTGCTTCTGCACCTTTGAGATTTTCTTCTTGAAGAATGTCCAGCCTTCCTGGACTCCTAATTCCTGTGTGACCATTCTCAGGCACTTCTGTGGTTTATAACACATCAATAAACCTTGCATCTTTGCTGCCGCATGGTCTCCATCTTTTACCTCCACTGAGACAGCAGACCAAAGGACCTCTCTAGCACACCGTCCTTCAAACATCAGCATGCCTCTCCCAGGCTTAGCTCTATTGAGCCTGGTTTTCCTCCTTTTCCCCTTCAAATCTAGTGTAAAGTTCCTTCAAGGAGCCCTGCTAATTCCTGTGCAAAGATCCCTTTCCCTCTTTGAGAGAGGTGGACCCTGTCTGTCGCCAGCAGGCCTGGTGCTATGTGAACTGACCCATGATCAAAAACCCTGAAATTCTGCTGGTGACACCAGGCTTGGAGCCAGGTATAGATCTGCTATCTCTTCCTGTTTCTTTCTTCATTATTCCCTGCAACTGGAAGGCTAGAGGAGAACACTACTTGTCCTCCTCGTCCCCTAACAAGTCGTTCCAAAGCCCTGTGTCTCTTGATTGTCCTCAGACTTCTTGTTGCAACTTCATTGCTGCCTACTATCAATAATGATAGTAATCTGAGGACCGTACCAGGGTATGAAGCTTGCTCTTCACATCTTTAACCCGGGCCCCAGGGAGGCAGCAGACGTCCCTAAGAAGTAGGTCTGGTCTGCACATTGTGCCTTCTGTTCCCTTCAGAAGAGAGTCTCCTATGACAATGACCCATCTTTTTTTCATTATGGAAGCAGTTTTGATTCAGGCTGACTTAACCTCGGCAACATCTCCAAGCTACATGAATCATCGTCCTTGTTATTGTTCGGTGTCACTTGCAGAGCCTCGTACCCATTATGCCACGGCACCTGGGAGAGTGGGGTAGTCACAGAGATGTGTCTGCTGCACCAGGCAGGAACTTGTTGCCACTGCCCCCCTGTCCCTTAAGTCACTGTGTTCATCCAGTTCATGCCTTTTAAGATTACACTCTTTGCTGTACCTATTCCTTATGTTTACCAGACTTTGTATGACTCACTGCTTAGTTACTTCAGTATTTAAATTTGTAGCTGTCTATTTTCTTGGCATCCTACATATACTAAGACATATAACGATAATCTGAGATGATCACCATATTGCAAATGAGGGAGGTAGCAAAGAAAGAGGAAAGGTTAACTGACATACACAATTTCCTTTTTTCTTCATGTTTTCCTGTCTGCTGTCAGTGCCAACAGATGAAATTACTGTCTTTTCGTGGCTCTCAACTCTCTTACCATCATTGCTTTGCAGCCTCAGGTGTTTTTTATCAATACTTGACTGTATGTAGATTCATATGTGCTTCTAGATCTTAAAGTGCATACTTCAGCCAACAAGCTTTACTGTTCCATCATTCCTCATTGACTCATCAGTGACACATTTGTTATAAACATTCACCAGTCCTGCTGTATGCGTCTAGTATTTTGTGGAAAAAAAACTCTGTGGCATAAAAGGGACTCTATCATCAGACACATTTTCTCCAACATTTTATTTTTAAGTTAAATGCTGCTATCCATTATTGTCACTGAGCTAGAATGTCTCTACTACTGGACATCTCTCCTGCAAACTACTGGGACATTTATTTCAGGAAACAATTTATCATAATCCCATATTCATCTCTTCAGCATTTTAGATACCTTTCAGATGCAACCATACATTAGCTTCAACCTTCATCCAAAAGAAAGCTTTTTAAAAAGTGAAATATTTAGTACCTTGATACACAGCTTTCTTTAGATGGATTGTTCTTCCAAGACTATGTTATATAGAAATTCTGTCATTTTTAAGACTTCAAGATCTCCTTCTCTATCACTTAATCTCTATCAGATTGCTTTAAGATGACAAATTACTGGAGCAGAATTTAAAAAAAAGATTTTAGTGACTGGTTGCTCTCTTTTTATCTTTTTTTGTTTTCTTTCTCCTACTGCTTGACAACTGTACCTGTTTATATATCCTGGTTCTAATCTGAAAAGAATATGCCAAAATCTTATTAAAAATAAAAAATAGAAACCAAATAATGGAAAGATTAAATAGACAGCTTAGTCCTCCCAACCAGAGTAGGTCTTGCTCAGGTCACAGAGCCCTGCGTTTTGTTCAGCTTTAAGTAACGAGTATCCACTATGAACATGTTACTGACACAGAGTGGTTCTTCGCTGACCAAGTACTTAGAGGTAAGTCCCGATTAGTATGCGGAAGAGATTATAGAAAAGCTTTCATGGATATCTCTGCCTATAATTCATATCTATAGGGGGATGTGCGGGG
>NW_010545374.1:0-5666 GCF_000687285.1 Phaethon lepturus
ACCAACCACAAGGTTCCCTTTGTTGCCTCAGGCTCTGATTCTTACCCATAAGATTTCAAGTTGCTCATGGCTATTCTTCAGAGACAGCTCTTCACACTCTATCCATTTCTTGACCTAGAGGGCAACACCTCTGCCCTTCCTTCCTCAACTGCTGAGGGCCCTTGCTAGCACCCTGTCCCTCCAAACTTGGTGTGCCATCCCACAGCTTGTCATGGGTAAGCCTGATATTATCCCCCCCCTTCAAGTCTCATTTAAAGCCCTGTCAATAAGCCCCGCTAGCTTGCGAGGAAAGACCCTCTTCCCCCTTTGAGCAACGTTAATAACATCTGTTTCCAGCAAGCCAGGTGCCGTGTAGGCCATCCCATTATCAAAAAACCCGAAATTGTGCTGGTGGCACCAGTCACGGAGCCATGCATTAATAGACTGGGTCCATCTGTTTCTTCCTATGTCGCTGCATGCAACTGGAAGGAGAGAGGAAAAATAACCTGTGCACCAGATTCCCTAACCAACCGTCCCAAGGCCCTGAAGTCTCTTTTGATCACCCTTGGATTATGCATTGCAGCTTCATCTCCACCCACATGGAAGAGCAGTAGTTGGTAACAGTCCGAGGGCCGTACCAGGCTAGGAAGTTTCCTAGTGATGTCCTTAACCTGGGCCTCAGGGAGGCAGCAGACTTCCCTAAGAGAAGGGTCTGTCCAGCATATTGGACCTTCAGTTCCCCTCAGAAGGGAGTCACCTACAACTAGAACCCGTCTTTTCTTCTTCATGGAGGTGGTCGTTATATGGGGCGTAGGCCTTTCTGACCCTGGCAACACCTCTGGTGTAGCTGGACCATAGTCCACATCATCCATGAACTGGCCTTCCACATGAACCCGTCTTTTCTTCTTCATGGAGGTGGTCGTTATATGGGGCGTAGGCCTTTCTGACCCTGGCAACACCTCTGGTGTAGCTGGACCATAGTCCACATCATCCATGAACTGGCCTTCCACATCCAGAGCCTCATACCTGTTGTACAGAGGCACCTGGGGAGGTGAGGCGGGCAAGGAGGGAGTTTGCCTGCCACCCCGAGCACGGACTTGCTTCCATTCGTTCCTTCCCTTTAAGCTACTGCCTTCAGCCTGGCAGGGGGAGGATACAGGACCCCCTTGATCTTGGTTTTTTTTCTGGTGGCTGTTCCTGCTTCTCTCTCAGGAAGGATAGAGCATGGTTCCCCAAGTCCATCTCTTTCTCAAACTCCCTGATGCTCCTTAACCTTTCTACCTCCTCTTGTAGCTCTGCCACCAGGCTGAACAGATCATCCACCTGGACACACCTCACACAGCTGTTCTCACTACTGCCATCAGTTACCAGTGAGAGGCTCTGTCACTCCCTGCAGCCTGAGACCTGGATGGCTGCATGTTTCTGTGGGAGCTCTGTCTGGGTTGCTACATCCATTCTGGCAGACATGGCTTTCCGCTGGGTGGCTACCATAGTTACACACACATGCACACAGAATAGAGTCTCACGCAGGAAAACAGTCAGAAATTGAACGAAATAAGAGATTATCGAGTACAAGGCATGGCCAGACAAGAATACTGACCAGCAAACTGTTTACACATGACATTTTAATCCCCTTATGCCTCTTTTTTCCCAAGCTTGTTTATCTCCAAATCACCAAGATCCCTCCCTTTCCCTGCTTTTCTTTCCTTCCCTAAACATCCCATAACAGTTCTTATGCAATCCCAAAATTCTCTTCCCCTGTATCCCATAATGTGTCCCATACCCTGGACAGTAATCCCCCTGAGTCCAAAAAGGTGCTCAGGAGATTTGCTCACATTGACTCATCTTGATGGGTTTCACAACTGGACACTGGGGCTGAGGATCTCCTGGAACAGCCCTGGGAGGAGCCCGAAACAGGGTGTCCCTTCCTTAGTCCATCCTTTGGGTTCCCCACCTGCCTTTGTGGAATAAATTAAATGAGATAAAATTCCCCGAATTGAGACTGTTTTGCCTGTGACAGTGGGCTGGTGACAAATTCCAATAATTCCATCCCACTTCCTCATGTCCTCTCCATGGTCATGCAGGTAAAACCACAGGGTGGCCCATGGTGTGTACCCCCTATATACTCTCTTGTGAGCAGAGGAATGCTTACTCCTAACACCCGAGATACTGGTTTGTACAGGTGGGGAGTAGGATATATCCTCTTTGAATTGCTGGAACTCCCAGGACAGTTCTCTGCAGCCGAGATGCAGGCCCATAGGGAGGAAGAGAGACTTTCTTCTTATTGCCAGATTATGGCCAGAGTGGGCCAGCCAATTCATCCACCGTTTGTCCCTCTCTGTCTTTCCAGGTCATTATTGCTAATGAGTTGGCATATGATGATGGTGCACTCCGTACAAACTTCCGCCACATGGGTCGGGTGCACTTGACTTCATCTGGATCTTTGGATAAATGCTCATTGTCCAGCTCATCATAAATCACCTCCAGCATGGCTAATTCCCTCAGGTACTGTATACCTCTCTCCATGGTGGTCCACTTGTCTGGGTGACATATAACATCTTCTGGCCTGTATCAGAAATAGTGTGGCCAGCAGGAGTAGGGAAATGATTGTGCCCCTGTACTCAGCACTGGCGAGGCCGCACCTCGAATACTGTGTTCAGTTTGGGGCCCCTCACTACAAGAAGGACACTTAGTTGCTGGAGCGTGTCCAGAGAAGGGCAACGAAGCTGGTGAGGTGTCTGGAGCACAAGTCTTATGAGGAGTGGCTGAGGGAACTGGGGTTGTTCAGTCTGGAGAAGAGGAGGCTGAGGGGAGACATTATTGCTCTCTACAACTACCTGAAAGGGGGTTGTGGTGAGGTGGGTGTTGGTCTCTTCTCCCAAGTAACTAGCAGTAGAACGAGAGGAAACGGCCTCTAGACTAGATATTAGGAAAAAATTCTTTACTGAGAAAGTGGTCAAACATTGGAACAGGCTGCCCAGGGTGGTGGTGGAGTCACCATCTCTGGAAATGTTCAAAAAATGTGTGGACGTGGCACTTCAGGACATGGTTTAGTGGGCATGGTGGTGTTGGGTTGATGATTGGACCTGATGATCTTAAACGTCTTTTCCAACCTTAATGATTCTGTGATTCTGTGATAGTTTGTAATAGATAAAGTTCAGATTGTGATGATTTTAGCCCTTGTAATCAGCTTTGCAGGGGCAAGAGGTGGAATTTCAATGAGTGTATGTACATATTGTTACAATGTTAACCCCTTTTGTCTGCAAAGCAGACTATAGGGGTTAACACCACAACAACCTGAAGACTTATCTATTATGAACTCCACCACTTGTCCCTGCAAATTAGAGTATCAGGGTTAGCATCATAATAATCTGAATACTTGTTAAACACTGCAGGTCTTATACTTGTGAAACACATAGCCAAGAAGATTATAACAGTAAGTTGTTCACGACACCTTAGCATACAAGCAAATGGCTAACATATGTATTTATGTGGTGTATTGGGTTTACACAGCAAGGTTTTGGTAGCAGGAGGGCTGCAGGGGTGGGCTCTGAGAAGAGCCCAGGGGCTGCCCTCATATCGGACAGAGCCAGTTCCAGCCAGCTCCAAAACAGACCCATCACTGGCCAAAGATGAGCCAATCAGTGAAGCTGGTGGTGCCTCTGTGAAAAAAATATTTAAGAAAGGGTAAAAAACTCTGCACAGCAGTTGTGAGAGAGCAGAGTGAGAAGAATGTGTGAGAAACAAGGAGAATTGGTGTTGTGCTGGCAGGAACCTCATGCAGTTCAACAAGAGGAAGTGCTAAGTCCTGCACCAGAGGAAGAACCATGCTAGGCACAGAGTACGTACTGGGGGCTGACTGGCTGTAAAGCAGCTTTTAAGAAAAGGACCTGGTGGACACCAAATTGAACATGATCAGGCAATGTGCCCTCGCTGCAACAAAGGCTAATTGTATCCTGGGCTGCATTAGACAAAGCATTGCCAACAGGTCGAGGGAGGTGATCCCTCCCCTCTACTCAGCACTGGTGAGGCCACACCTGGAGTCCTGTGTCCAGTTCTGGGCTCCCTAGTACAAGACAGACATGGACATATTGGAGAGAGTCCAACGAAGGGCTACGAAGATGTTTACAGGACTGGAGCACCTCACATATGAGGAAAGGCTGAGAGAGCTGGGACTGTTTAGCCTAGAGAAGGCTCCAGGGGGATCTTATCAATGAATATAAATACCTGAAGGGAGGGTGTAAAGAAGACAGAGCCAGGCTCTTTTCAGTGGTGCCCAGCGACAGGACCAGAGGCAATGGGCACAAATGGAAACACAGGAGGTTCTGTCTGAACCTCAGGAAACACTTTTTTTACTGAGGGTGACTGAGCACTGGAACAGGTTGCCCAGCGGGGTTGTAGAATCTCTCTTCTTAGAGATATTGAAAAATCATCTGGAGATGGTCCTGGGCAACTGGTTTAGGTGGCTCTGCTTGAGCAGGGGGTTTGGACCAGATGACCTGCAGAGGTCCCTTCCAACCTCAACCATTCTGTGATTCTGAGTCTCTTTTGCCTTTAACGATAATTGGTGAGCAATCTCCCTTTCTTTCCTGATCCTCCCATGATCTTTTTAATCTTATTTTCTCCCCCTGTCCTGCTGAGGAGGGGAAGTGAGAGAGCAGCTTGGTGGGCACCTGGCAGCCATCCAAGGTTAACTCACCACAACATAGTAAGAGCAGAGACTAACAGTACTATTGGAGGCATCAATAGGTTCCTAAGTCCAATAGCTGTATAGCTGGTTCTGTTATTGACCTTCCTTTTTGCTACCCTTGTCCCTCCGTTTCTCCACCCCAGTGTCCTCTCAAATAAACAACCCATCCCTCATTATTTTTTCCCCACTGGTCCCAGTTTTGTTATGTCCATGCCCAAATTTGGTATTTCTGATTCTGGTCCCTAAGCGCTCTTGGCCTTATACGCTATTACTGATACGGTTACCCGGGCACTGTGGGCTTTGCAAGGTTCTGCTCCCCAAAAGGTCCCCAATGCTCTGCATCAAGTGTCTGTGAAGTCTGTCTGTTTCTCACACTACACCTCCTTAACCACCTGTGCAATCCAGCCATCCCTCATGGCACTGCCTGTGACTTTTGTCAGCTTCTCACAGTTATCTGTTATGTCCAGCAATTGCTCATGTCACATTCAGTAATTTTCCTTGTCCCATCCAGCTAGCCTAGGGCCTTGTGGCTTCAGGGCCTAGACAGTGGCCTAGTCATTTGCCTGCTGTTCTAACACCCATACTCCTGCTCTTTAAGTGGGTTAAATTATTTCACTTCAACTTCACAGTCAAAATGTGCATAAAGGTATTTATTGTACAGGAGCTGAAATGCTGTAAGATGACAACTAATTACACCCTAACATGCAGTAAAGTCCAAATGAAGATGGCAGTTTGTAATTTTCACATGTGTTAGTAAGTCAAAATGAAGTATAGGTGAATTTACCTTCACTTTAAAAAATATAACCAATTTCTCTTCATTAGTATGTACCTTGTATTTGGTGCCTTAGGTTATCTAGCAAAAAAAAAAATTAAAAAGTTAGCTTATTAGTAACAAGGTTACTATGTCTACTGATTCATCCTTAACCTTCAACAGTAACCACAGGCCTCAGGAGAAAAAGGGAAAGTAACCACATTCCCCAGAAAAAGGAATATTGTG
>NW_010545374.1:5677-6111 GCF_000687285.1 Phaethon lepturus
TAGAGAAACAGTCACTCAGCAAGTGGCTTGCAAAAAGAAGGGATTCTCATATTGGAGCAGAGGAAGAGTCAGTAAGAAATAAATAAGGAGAAAAATACAGAGTTCTCCTAAACTGTGTCTATTCCTGTTTTGTAATGGTTTCAGCATGGTTCTGCTAACCACTAGAGGCAAAACCATATTGTGCTAAACCATTTTTTCAAAACAATTTTCTGTGATTGTGAAGCAGATCTGAGATACACATACAGCAACCAGCTCAGAAGGCAGAGGACTAGGTAGAACAGACTGAGCTGTTCCTGGGACTTCTGCACTGAAGGCTTTCCCTTGGCCGCCTGCAAACAGATCACAACCGATCACGTTCCACCCAACGACAACTTCAGCAAGGCTACTTCCCTAAAAAAACTTTTCAAAGTCACTGATCCAACAAAACAGGCTCA
>NW_010545374.1:6216-8500 GCF_000687285.1 Phaethon lepturus
TGGCGGGGTAACATGCAGGTGAAGGGAGGGGAAATAAGCCTTACGTCTGCCGTTGGAGGTAGTGTGTAGTGTCATTTCCGGGGAACCTTGTAATAACCTCAAGCAACAGGAATATCCGGTTCAGGGTTGGGAAGGCTTAGTCGGTATTGTGTAGTTTGTGGTGAGGATGGCGTTGTGGTCTTCCTCCTTTCAGGGTCTTGCTTCGGTTGAGGAGGATGAGGAACGGGAATTGACTAAGCCTTACGTCTGCCGTTGGAGGTAGTGTGTAGTGTCATTTCCGGGGAACCTTGTAATAACCTCAAGCAACAGGAATATCCGGTTCAGGGTTGGGAAGGCTTAGTCGGTATTGTGTAGTTTGTGGTGAGGATGGCGTTGTGGTCTTCCTCCTTTCAGGGTCTTGCTTCGGTTGAGGAGGATGAGGAACGGGAATTGACTCTCACATCTATCCAGCGCTTCTCGGAGACACAGGTACATCTCTCCCTATACCACTTGTCATGCCGTTTTCTTGTTCTGCTGAGTTTGTACGGGGCTCCGTGTGCTCTTTCCTTCCTCTAGCGGGGGAGTCTTCGGCCGCACGTGCCAGTGGCGTGGGTTCCCGTTGCTCCGCTGAACCTTAGGTGGAAGCACACGTGACTCCTGCCGCTGGGGCATTCTACGTTGCCAGTGCCTGCACCTGCAGGGTTCGTGCCTGGTTTCAGATCTCCGGGTTCTCGGGGGAGGGCTTTTGACTATCAGTTTACAGAATCAATTTACAGAGAGCTGGATCTGGTTTGGGCTCATACATGTGTACTTCCTTTGCGCTGTGTGGTGTAAAATATAAAATGAAGCCACTGAAGAGGTGCAAAGATGTGAGTCTGAGAAGTGATTAAACTTGTTTTTCTTAAATAATCACTGAGTCTGCTGCATTGGGGGTGGGGATGTAAACAGGCATGTATAAGTGCATGCTTATCTTGGACCTGTTTAGCTATCCTTGGACGTGTCAGAAAGGACTTGTGTAGTAGTGCTATAGATATTATTGGAATTTGTCACCAGCCCACTGTCACAGACAAAACAGTCTCAACTCGGTGAATTTTATCTTATTTAATTTATTGTCAACTGATACGAACTCAACTACTGATTCAGGTATTGGGGGGGGGGACACAATTAAACAGGGAAACACTTTTTCTCCCCCCTTCTATAGGTTCAGCTTCAATCAGACACTCTCCTGCTTCTTAGTCTCAGCTTCCCTTGTTTTTGCTGGGTTATGACCTGGTGATAGGTAGCACAAGGGAGGTTGGGGCCATCTGCATAATCGTTTCTTTTTGCAGCTCCTTGTTGCTTACTCATTTTCTTTCACCACTCCTTTCTTCTTACTCATTTTCCTCTGCTCTAGCATGGGTTCCTCCATGGGTTGCAAGCCCTTTGAGAGTGTACCTGCTTCAGCATGGCTTAACCACAGGATGAAGTCCCTTCAGGGCATAGCTGCTCTGGAGTAATTGCTTTCAAGATTGCATCTCCAGCTGGTACCTACATTGTCTCCTTCTATTTCTCCTCCCACCAGCAGCTGCCATTCTTTCTTAAATGTGTTTGAGCAGAGGCACCAGGTGCACCAAGTTTTGGCATGCAATGGATTGTTTACATCATTTTCAGAGCTGGCTGGAACTGGCTATGACTGGCATGTAGGAATACATGGCCTCTTCCTGCACAGGTCACCCCTGCAGCCCCCTGCTACCAAAACCCTTTATGCCCAATATATTCCAGCCTTTACCTCTGTGAAACACGTGTTTAAGAACTGTTTGAACATACATCCATTATAAACTCTACTTTCAACATCATCACAATCTTAATATACATACATAATAAGATACATACGCTACATACAGCAAATTACTTGGGTTGCCAAGGGGATGATAACTGGGTCTATCTGAGTACATGCAACAACATTGGGGTCAGTAGAGTGCTGTAGTTGGTTCCCTCCTGTGCAAACCACACTGCTTCTTATTCCAAAAACCCAAAGCTTTCCTGTCCCATCTGTCCATCTGCAGTGGCTAAGAAAGACAATCCTGAGGATGGCTGGGGCAGTAAGGGCCAGTGGCAGCAGGTAGGGGGTACCAATCCTGTCTATTCAAACTGAGGTTCCCTTCCACCAGAGCTAGGCATGTCTCTCCTCCAGTTGTTCCATGAGCGATTACACTTCATCACTGCTACACAGTGAGGGCACTAAGGTGCACTCAGTGCCAGTATCCGCTAGGGCACCATATTGTTGAGACAAAGGGGTACTTGGCCACACTACCTAGATAGTCCA